>NW_020863849.1:0-56023 GCF_003713205.1 Coffea eugenioides
TCAACGAGTATAAAACCAACCAAGCAACTGAGATTTGACGAGGTCCAATTGCTCATCTACACCACGTAATGCCACTTCTTTGACTCCCTTAGGATCAGGAAGACAATGTTGTGGGCTAGCTTTTATGCATCTTATACTCGCCATGACGTATGAGGGAACCTGCAAAAAGTTAGCAACGAAACCGAAGATATTGCCTTTCACGCTCCCTTACGTGTATCCACTTGCACTCGTGTATATGGATGTCACTCTAATGGACTTACCAAATACCTTTACCTGTTGGGTTAGGTAGTTGAGAAATGCTGCTCAAGTTCAACAACCGTTACCAACCTTTCCACAAGTGGAATCACAAGAATGTAGGAGAAAATGTAGGAAAGTGTTCCTAGAATCTAGGAAGAGAATATAGGAGAGTTTCCTAAAGTGGATGAGAGAATATAGGAAAGGTCCTAAAAATGGATGAGAGAATTTTAGGAGAGTTTCCTAAAAAATGGATGAGAGAATTTAGGAAAGTTTCCAAAAAAATGGATGAGAGAGTTTAGGAAAATTTCCTAAAAATGGATGAGAGAATATAGGAAAGTTTCCAAAAAATGGATGAGAGAGTTTAGGAAAGTTTCCTAAAAAGGTAGGAGAGAGTGTGTCCAAGTGAGTACAAAGAGTTATCCAAGTGCTTTACTTAGTTTCCTAATTGATTTTGGAAACAAGTTAGTTTTTGGAAACCCTTTGAAAATCCTTTTCCTATTGAACAACTTTTGGTAACTTTCTTGAAACACCTTTTGGTAATCTTCTTGAATCCTTTTTTTTTTCTCTTGCCAACCAATTCCTCTTTTCTTTCTTCTTTTTTTTTGTCTTTTTTTTTTTGACTACAACTATCAACCACGACACAAAACAAGGAAGTCCACAAATAATAACAACCAAGAACTCCAAGATCTTTCAAGAACGTTCAAGGAAGTTGTCAGGAACTTCAGAAATTTCAAGATTGTGGTCAAGAATTCAAGAAGCTCAAGATTATTGTAAGTTCTCTTCAAGATTCACAAAATTCCAACAAGTTTTGCCAAAATTCAGATTTGAAAACCAAGTAAACAAGTTGGATAACACAAACAACAAGGCTGGACAGATTTGTATTCGGATGAACAGTAAACCGTGAACAGTAACGATGAACAGTAATGAACAGTAATATTTTTTTTTTTTGTTCTAAACAAACGAACAGATTGGGATAAACATATATGACTCGAAATAAACGAAAAACAAAAAAAAAAGATATAACCTGGTGGTTGTCAACTAGCTCTGGTACCAACTGATGTGAAACCCCGATCTAGACAACCAAAACACCATGGCTTAGGCAGCGGAAATTTGACCCAACTAATCCCTAGAAGTCACGAACAATTTTGATATTATCTCAACCCGTAACTACTCGAATTAACGAACCAAATTGGAGGTAGTAGAACGCCACAATCAAGGAGATACTCGATTGATAAGTTCGGGTGAATAACTTGAGAAGATTCTCAAGTATTCAAAGGCAACTCTCTTGCCAAAGAGAAAGTGAAAACTCACTAATTGTATTTAATAGCCAAAAACTGATCCCCAAACAAAGAGGAAGTGGGGCTATTTATAGCCCTTACAAGCATTAACCCTAATCCAAAAGTTGACCAAACTACCCTACATACTTAAGAAAGATTTTGGGCCTTACTTACTAACAAATGGGCCGCAATTAAACTATCTTAATTACCTAGACTTTTTAAAACGAGAAATAACCAAAATCAACGAGAAAAATCAAATAATCTTACTAAACTCAAGTATTCGTGCAATCAACTGGTCTTCACTTGAATCTTCCAATTCCCCATGTGCTTGAATGGGCCTTGGTCTTTATATTCTCATCAATTGTGGTCAGATTATTTGTGTGTGATTTTGGGGCTGAATTGAGAAAAAAATAATGAAGCCATAAATGGCTGGAAAATAGGTAAATACAAAGGGCGTGCTGCCCAAATTTTCACTCGAGGGTCAGGCGTGTGTACTTGCGACTTGAGCGAAGATTTGAGGACGAATTGAACTTGATTTGTCTGGGGTATTCGAGTCTATTTTCGTAGAGATATATAAACTGGAATTTGGCCGAAACTCGTACCCTTGGAAAAAATGAAAGTAGCGACCAATGGAAGTACGTTTTCCTCGTCTTTTTTACTCAAATGAGATTTCCAAAGTTTTAATCACTTCCTTACCAAAACTAAAAGAGCGAGTATGAGTTTTTTGGGGGTGTGATAAGTAATGTGAATATTACCCAAATGAGTTTCAGTTACTTGATTTTAGTTAAACGAAACGCTTAAGTTTAGAACCTTAGTTAACTTCAAAGCTCTTAAACGATATTTTATTCCAGATTTGGACTCCAACGAAGGAGTTACACCTGAGCGTGATTTTGACAAGCACTAAATCTTTGGTGAGTGCTTCCAAATACATGATTGAACTTGATATTTGATTTACCAACATGATCGGATAACATTTGCTTGGTTTGGTCGGGCAAGTGTGTACTTTATCGCACTTGACCTAACTCAACTAAATACTTGATATCTCATTCATGCTTGTACAAGTGACTTGAATTGCATTGACCTGTACTTGTATTTGTATTTGTGCTTGACTTGTAAGTGTTGAGCGGCAGTATGTACCACACTCGATACGAGTGGGAGGTACCTGTCATTCCCGTCTTCATACTTTTCTCTTGACCAAGTCGATTGGTCATCGACTATAGTGATTACTTGGGAACCCAAACCCCACTAGCTAGTTAATCGAGTCGAGCCGGCAAGGGCTTGGTCGATTAGATAACGAACCATGAGTATCTAGTGTTGTCGAGTAGAGTGTTATCTCCTCGACTAATCGGTATACACGAGTATTACCACCAGTGTTTAGTTGGTGTTCGGGCCTGGTAAGGGGATTGAATGATGGATGGATTGGTGTTAAGCGAAGCACTATTGGATTGGTTACTTTACTTAAAAGTTGACGGAGTGTCAACTAATACTTGATCAAGCTCTGGTGAAGCAACGGAAAATTGGCTCCTGAGAGCCATCTGTATCCTTATACTTTGATTGTTATTCGTAGTGTTATCGTTTCTTTTAGAAAAGAATTTTATACTCGCTCATTCTGAGATTTGCTACTTGAAGTGTTATTGCTCACTTTTATGAACTTGTTATACTCGCAACTTTGCTACTTTGATACGTAAACTTTTTGATGAGAATATAAAGACCAAGGCCCATTCAAGCACATGGGGAATTGGAAGTGAAGACTAGTTGATTGCACGAATGCATGAGTTTAGTAGGATTATTTGATTTTCCTCGTTGATTTTGGTTATTTCTCGTTTTAAAAAGTCTAGGTAATTAAGATAGTTTAATTGCGGCCCATTTGTTAGTAAGTAAGGCCCAAAATCTTTCTTAAGTATGTAGGGTAGTTTGGTCAACTTTTGGATTAGGGTTAATGCTTGTAAGGGCTATAAATAGCCCCACTTCCTCTTTGTTTTGGGATCAGTTTTTTGACTATTAAATACAATTAGTGAGTTTTCACTTTCTCTTTGGCAAGAGAGTTGCCTTTGAATACTTGAGAATCTTCTCAAGTTATTCACCCGAACTTATCAATCGAGTATCTCCTTGATTGTGGCGTTCTACTACCTCCAATTTGGTTCGTTAATTCGAGTAGTTACGGGTTGAGATAATATCAAAATTGTTCGTGACTTCTAGGGATTAGTTGGGTCAAATTTCCGCTGCCTAAGCCATGGTGTTTTGGTTGTCTAGATCGGGGTTTCACATCAGTTGGTATCAGAGCTAGTTGACAACCACCAGGTTATATCTTTTTTTTTTTGTTTTTCATTTATTTCGAGTCATATATGTTTAACACAATCTGTTTGTTTGTTTAGAACCAAAAAAAAAAAAAAGACAAATCTCTCGAATTCACGACGTCTTCCACGTCTCGATGCTCAAGAAGTACTATCCCGACCCCTCCCATATCTTACAACCAGAAGAGATCGATGTAGACAAATCGCTTGCTTACGAAGAGAAACCTGTCCAAGTGCTTGACCGGAAAGTCAAAGAGTTAAGAAACAAGCAAATTCCGTTAGTAATGATACTATGGAGAAACCATGGGATAGAGGAAGCTACCTGGGAAGTGGAAGAGGAGATGCGAAAGAAATACCCTGAACTTTTCGTGAGTTAAGGTGAGAAATTTCGAGGGCGAAATTCTTTTAAGGGGGAGAGAGTGTGAGAACCCGTAATTTTCCATTTTCTAGGTTTTATTATTTTTCATGGCTTGTTTTCTGCATTTTCGTGAGTAGGAAAAATTTCTAAATATTTTTAAGGAGCAGATATAGTTTTTAGATGATTTTTCTAGTATCGAATAGGTTTTGAGAAATTAAGAGCGTATACCGGATGTGGGACCCACTAGTGCGAAAAGTTCGGAAAAATTAGGCCAACTAGGTTAAGTTTTGGATACTGTAATTAATTTACCGGGTGTTAAGAGATAAGTAGAGGATGCTAAGTGGATTTGTATGAGGGAGACAAAAGTTAGGCAAGCATTAAATGAGGTGACAAGTGTCACCATAGGATTGGTTCTTACATAAGACCACTATTCACCTTTTTCTATTTGACCAAATAAATCACAAAATTTCACCATTTTCTCTTCTCTAGTGGCCGGCTCTTACTCTCAAGAAAGAAAGAAAGAAAACTCTCCAAGTTGCTTCAATCTTTGCTCCAATCTTTTAAATCAACCATTAGATTTTGTTTTTGCTCCATAGAAACACTTAAGGAAGTGTTAGTGAGTTGATTTGTGGAGTTATTTGGAAAGCTAAGAGGACCTATTGCTCTCTCTCTCTTGTTTCTAAGGTGAGTTGTGAAGAACCACTTTCCTTCCTCTAATGATGCCTAATTTATGATTAGTGGTGGTATGTGATGAAACTTTATGGATTACATCTTGATTTGTGGTTGAATTAGTGAAGTTTTTTATTTATTAGTGATTTTCTGTTTTAATATGAACATGATTGTGTGGCTATCTATGATGATTGGAAATGATGTATAATGACTCTAGAAGGTGGAAAAAGTGGATAATTGCAACCAATTTCTGGTTTGGAAGAAATTGTAGAAAGTTAGGGTTTTCTTGGGAACATTCTGCCTGGTTTTGTATCTCATAGTTAGAGGCCGAATTGGCCTTGGTTTAAAACATGAAAGTTGTAGGGAATGATATTTTAGAGGTTTCTACAAAATTTTAGGTCAATCGGAGTAGTGTAGGATGAGAAAAATCGAAATTACCCTTGCTGTCCTGGTTTTATCCGAATGTAAGAATTGCGCCTGTAATTGATTGTTTTGGTTGGAATTGCTTCGGAATTGGTTGTTGAGGCCTTCTTATGAAATGTATCCCTGTATCTTAACTTTCAGATGGTTTTGGAATTTCTGGATTTGGACTTGGATAGCCTGATTTATGATGTTTCTGCTAGAATGCGTTCTGTGAATCTGTTTTACGGTTTTGGTGTAGTATCTTGCATTTTTGACATGGTTGCACTCGAAACTGGGTTGAGTGACCTTCTGTAATGTTGTAGCCCTGTCTTTTAGCTTCGAAACGGTGTATCTTACACCTTCATCCGGTAATCGTAGTGCCTTGGGTGTCATTACCGCAAAAAGAGGTCAAAAACTGTTTTTTTCAGGGCAAAGCTAAATCCATTTCTGGATTTTCTGGTTTTCTCTAATGCTTGTATATGCTTATGGAACCCTATTGGGGTCGTATTTGGCATTGGTTTATGACTCGTTATCGAGTCTCATTGTACTTGTTTGCATGTTTTAGGGCGTGACGTTGGTGCACGACGTTCTTTTGACAGAAGTGCATGAAACCTCATTTGCAAGCTTGGTGAGTGTACTACTCACTTGTGTGTTAATATATGGCTTTGAATGTGAATTGCTTGAAGTGAATTGAATGTGAATTGATTGAAGTGAGAGCGTACTTTATCACTCTCACTTATTGTTTACCATGTTATTGGAATGTTATACGACATGTTACATGAAATGAAAGTACATGGCTTGGTGTCGTTTGGACGAGTATCCAACGACTACAATTGTTATCTTTGAGCTCAACCCCATTGGTAGTTGATTGAATCGAGCCGGCGAGGGCTTGGTCGTGCCAATTGATGTGCCTTGGGGAAATGTTATATGGAATCTTGTAGTATGAGAGACTCTCGATTCCGGTTTACTCGAGTAATACCAAAGTGCAAGTGTTTGGAGTTCGGGCCCGGTAGGGGTATGTTGGGTGGAAGGAATGGAAGTCAAGTGGAGTCTACGGTTGGTTACTTTTGAATTGACGGAGAGTCAATGAAGTTCGATCAAGAAATGCAAACGAGGGAAAAGGGCTCTTGAGAGCCACCCGTATCCTTTTATCACCACATGTGATGTGTGCCTTTGCTTACTTTTAATGTATTGAATGAAAAGCTTGATGCTTATATGTACTTGGTTGCTTGAGTGATAGTATTCTCACTGGGCAATTAGCTCACCCCGTTCCTTTTGTTTTCCTTACAGGAATATGACTGCTTTTGGAATGACTTTTGATAATTGGTTGCCGAATGAACTAGATGAATATCTCTTTTGTATAGTTTATGAATTGAAACCCTAAATGTGCCATTGGGACCGTTTTCACTTTTATTTTGGCAACCGTACATGTATTAATTTTGAGTAATTTTCATATGCCATTTTGGCTTGTAAATGCTAAATTTCAAGATGTGAATGTTTGCTTGATATTTGGTTGGGTTCTGACGGGTCGGTTACTATTCATGGCCGACTCCGGATTTCATTTTTTTTATTTTGGGTTATTTTGCCAGTTTGACTTGTTTACGCGCGTTATAAGTTCCGGAACGCAATAGATCGCTCTAAACTGCACCGTTAGTCCTGGCGAGAGTTGGGCAGGCAGTCCGTTAACCCCTTTGGTTCGCCTTAGGGGAAAGTGGGGCTGTCACAGGTGGTATCAGAGCTAGGTTTGAATTGGTCTGGGTGTAATAGAAATGCTCGATTTGAGGGTTCTTTGTTTATGGCCTTTAAGCTTATTTATGGTTAATTGCTCTTTTGGTGTAGGATGGCCGGACAGGGTGAGCCTAGTGATAGTCCTCTGGGCGAGAGACCTCGTGGAGTGCTCCCCGTGATACCATACCAGATACGGCCAGGAGGGGCTGTCATGCGTTGGAGCCCGTCTAACCGTCTCCGACGGTGTGAGTGTCGACATAAGTATGCTTACCCTAACGCTCTAGTGTTTGCCGTGGCCGAGGAGCGTAAGGAGTTGGCCGGAGAGAATGCGAGACTTGAGGTCGAGGTGACCCAGCTTAGGGCGGCCAATGAGAGACAGGCCGAGCGCATTGAGGGTTTGAAGGACGACGTACTTGAGGCAGAGGATAGGGTTGATGACCTCTGCGCTCAGCTTAGGGAAGTCCAAGAGTGCGAGACTAAACGAGCTCGCACGGTGAAGGTTCGAGCTGCATCGATCCTGAACCTTTGCCCGGATGTGGTCGAAGGCGTGAGTGACGAGGACTCATGTGCGGGGCCTGAGGCTGGGGTTGGATCCACTCCGTCAGGCGGGTCTAATAGCTCGTCGTCGGTCTAGGACAGGACTTCTAGGGTTTGTTTTGGATAGTTGGTTTTGTATATAGGATGGATAGGGAGAAGGGCCTTAGCTAATCGTTTTGTACGTTTAGATTAGCTACGTGTATATTTCTTTTGTTGAGGCCATTCCCTTGGGGATTGTCCATGTTTGTACTCGACTTAACTGAACTTGACTTGACTGATTGTTAATATGTGTGCTGTTTGCCTTGCTTGGAATGTATATATCTGTTTGGAAAGGTTTTGGGTTTTACTTACATGCATTGTTTTATATTGGTTTAGTACCTTTGTCTAGACCAAGTAAAGTTCATGGAAGGCACACGTAGTGGACGGGGGCATGGGCGCGGTAATAGACAACCCACACCGGATAGGGGTACTGGGGAAACCTCTTCTGGACCTAACCCTGACCCCAATGTGCAAATCGCTGCCGCTATGCAGCAAATGACTAACCTGCTCGCACAAGTGGTGCAGCAACAAGGCCAGAACCCAAACCCTAATCCTGAAAACCCTGGAAACCCTGGCAATCATGTCGAGAGCGAAGACAGAGCTCTCGAACGTTTTCAAAAGTTTGCTCCACCCAAGTTCATTGGGGGACCCGATCCGGATGTCGCCGAGAGGTGGCTTGAGAAGATGGTCGATATTTTTGCGGCCTTGCACTACACCGATGAACGGCAGGTGACTTTTGCCGTATTCCAGTTAGAAGGGGCAGCCCGTTCCTGGTGGAATGTGATACGACAAAAATGGGAACGGGAACAAACGCCCAGGACTTGGGTGAATTTTATTAGGGAATTCAAC
Source organism: Coffea eugenioides (assembly GCF_003713205.1). Lineage (NCBI taxonomy): Eukaryota > Viridiplantae > Streptophyta > Magnoliopsida > Gentianales > Rubiaceae > Coffea > Coffea eugenioides. The sequence goes on from NW_020863849.1 coordinate 8,391, forward strand.
GCGAAATTCTTCCCTCCTCTAGTTCAGGAGAGGAAGGAAGATGAGTTTATTCGACTCCGCCAAGGGGCTCAATCGGTGGCGGAATACGAGAGTCAATTCACCCGTCTGTCTAAATTTGCGCTTGAGCTGATCATGACGAAGCAACGGCGAATTAGGCGTTTCATTCAGGGCCTAAACGTCGAAATCCAGAAGGACCTCGCAGTGGCGCAAATTAATGCTTTTAGCGAGGTCGTAGAAAAGGCTCAAAGGGTAGAGAGTGCTCGATTGCAAGTCCGGAACTTCCAGGCGAAGAAGCGGGGCTTTCCTGGAAGCAGCTCTGGACAAGGGGATAAAGGTACTCCCTCCAAGTTCGGACGCGGAGCTGGAGGTGGACGACAGTCAGGTTCCGGCAGAGGGGTTTAGTCTAGGGGTGGCCCAGCTGGGAGTGGCCAAGGCGGAAACTTCCAAAAGGGTTCAGGTTCGGCGTCCCGCGGGCCCTGTGGTTACTGCGGATAGCCGAATCACTCCGAAGAAAATTGCTGGAAGAAGGGAGGCAAATGTCTGCGTTGCGGAAGCGCAGACCACCAGCTTGCTACCTGCCCACTCTTAAAGCAAGACGGAAGGGGAACTCAAACCACACCAAAGACCAATTCGGGACCGAATAAGGGGAATGAGGCGAAACCTAAGGTGCCAGCTCGAGTATAATCCTTAGAACCTCAACAGGTCCCAGATTCCTCAGAGGTCGTAGAAGGTACGATCCCTATTTTCCACCGTTTTGCCAAAGTTTTAATTGATCCTGGTGCCACTCATTCCTTTGTTAACCCTGATTTCATGTGTGGCATCGATATAAAACCTGCTAGTTTACCATACGACCTAGAAGTTAGTACACCTACGGGGAATCAACGTTTGGTTACTAGTATGGTTTATAGGGATTGTGAAGTGTGGGTAGGAGAGAAGAGATTGTTAGGGGACTTGATAAGCTTGGTCATTAAGGGGTATGATGTGATATTGGGTATGGATTGGCTAGCCAGGTATAATGCCCAACTGGATTGTAAAACAAAAGTGGTAGAATTCCGCATTCCTGGTGAGGCGACCTTAAGGTTGGATATAAGGGGTCGGTTAGCCTCATCTGCTTTGATTTCGGGCATTCGGGCTAGGAAATTGCTAAGTAGAGGGGCGCAAGGATTTTTGGCCTTTTTGATTAACAACCCCACGGATAAAGTGAAGGTAGAGGATGTGCCATAGTGAAGGAATTTCCGGACGTGTTTCCTGATGAGTTAGTAGCCTTACCTCCGGAAAGAGAAATTGAATTCAAAATAGACCTGCTACCGGGATCCTCACCTATCTCAAAAACACCATACCGAATGGCTCCTGCTGAGCTCAAGGAGCTAAAGTTACAATTACAGGACCTTCTGGAGCGGGGATTCATTCAAGAGAGTGGGTCTCCTTGGGGAGCTCCTGTACTTTTTGTGAAGAAAAAAGATGGTGGGTTAAGGATGTGTATCGATTATCGGGGCCTGAATAATATTACGGTGAAAAATAAGTATCCACTGCCCCACATAGATGAGTTGTTCGACCAGCTGCAAGGAGCAGTGGTCTTTTCAAAATTGGACCTCCGACAAGGGTATTACCAGTTATTAATCAGGAAGGAGGATATTCCGAAAACTGCCTTCAACTCGAGATATGGGCATTACGAGTTCGCAGTTATGCCCTTCGGACTGACCAATGCTCCTGCCGCCTTCATGGACCTAATGCATAGGGTTTTTAAGCCCTACCTGGATCGATTTGTAGTAGTCTTCATCGATGACATCCTGGTCTATTCCAAGACGCGTGAAGAGCATGAGCAGCACTTGAGGGTTGTTTTACAAACCCTAAGAGACCATCAACTGTACGCCAAGTTCAGCAAGTGCGAATTTTGGCTGGAGAAAATTGCTTTCCTGGGGCACATAATTTCTCAAGAGGGTATTTCAGTTGACCCGGCGAAAGTAGAGGCTGTGACTAATTGGAAGAGGCCAGAAACCCCCACAGAGGTCCGCAGCTTTCTAGGACTGGCTGGATATTACCGGCGTTTTATCAAGGACTTCTCCAAACAAGCCGGTCCTCTAACCGATTTGACGAAGAAACATGGTCGGTTCTTATGGAACGCCCGAAGTGAGACAAGTTTTCAAGAATTAAAGAAAAGATTGACCATGGACTTCGCTTCAGGTTTGCCGCGAACGCAACGAGGACACGATGCCGTTTGGGTAATCGTCGACCGATTGACCAAATCGGCTCACTTCCTGCCGGTAAACATGAAATATTCCATGGACAAGTTGGCCCAGCTGTACATGGACGAGATCGTAAGGCTACACGGCGTTCCAGTCAGTATCGTCTCCGATCGAGATCTACGGTTCGTATCTCGGTTTTGGAAAAAGTTCCAAGAAACCCTGGGGACGAAACTCAACTTGAGCACGACCTATCACCCTCAGACGGATGGACAATCGGAACGAACCATTCAAACTCTCGAGGACATGCTACAAACTTGCATTCTGGATTTTGGAGGCAACTGGGGTCAACACATGACCTTAGTAGAGTTTGCATACAACAATAGCTACCATTCGTCAATTGAAATGGCTCCATATGAAGCACTATATGGACGAAAATACCGATCACCAATCTACTGGGATGAAGTTGGCGAAAGGAAGGCACTGGATCCAACCACTATTCCTTGGATGGAGGAAGCTCGAGAAAAGGTGAAATTGATACGACAACGACTCCAAACAGCTCAAAGCCGACAAAAGAGCTATGCGGACAATCGAAGAAAAGATTTAGAGTTCGAAGTTGGAGACCGTGTTTTCCTCAAGGTTACACCATTACGGAGTGTCACGGCGGGTAGAGGAAAGAAATTGCAACCGAGGTTCGTCGGACCTTACAAGATCCTGCAGAGGATAGGCGCGGTAGCATATAGACCAGAGCTGCCGTCAAGTCTCTCTCGAATTCACGACGTCTTCCACGTCTCGATGCTCAAGAAGTACTATCCCGACCCCTCCCATATCTTACAACCAGAAGAGATCGACGTAGACGAATCGCTTGCTTACGAAGAGAAACCTGTCCAAGTGCTTGACCGGAAAGTCAAAGAGTTAAGAAACAAGCAAATTCCGTTAGTAATGATACTATGGAGAAACCATGGGATAGAGGAAGCTACCTGGGAAGTGGAAGAGGAGATGCGAAAGAAATACCCTGAACTTTTCGTGAGTTAAGGTGAGAAATTTCGAGGGCGAAATTCTTTTAAGGGGGAGAGAGTGTGAGAACCCGTAATTTTCCATTTTCTAGGTTTTATTATTTTTCATGGCTTGTTTTCTGCATTTTCGTGAGTAGGAAAAATTTCTAGATATTTTTAAGGAGCAGATATAGTTTTTAGATGATTTTTCTAGTATCGAATAGGTTTTGAGAAATTAAGAGCGTATACCGGATGTGGGACCCACTAGTGCGAAAAGTTCGAAAAAATTCGGCCAACTAGGTTAAGTTTTGGATACTGTAATTAATTTACCGGGTGTTAAGAGATAAGTAGAGGATGCTAAGTGGATTTGTATGAGGGAGACAAAAGTTAGGCAAGCATTAAATGAGGTGACAAGTGTCACCATAGGATTGGTTCTTACATAAGACCACTATTCACCTTTTTCTATTTGACCAAATAAATCACAAAATTTCACCATTTTCTCTTCTCTAGTGGCCGGCTCTTACTCTCAAGAAAGAAAGAAAGAAAACTCTCCAAGTTGCTTCAATCTTTGCTCCAATCTTTTAAATCAACCATTAGATTTTGTTTTTGCTCCATAGAAACACTTAAGGAAGTGTTAGTGAGTTGATTTGTGGAGTTATTTGGAAAGCTAAGAGGACCTATTGCTCTCTCTCTCTTGTTTCTAAGGTGAGTTGTGAAGAACCACTTTCCTTCCTCTAATGATGCCTAATTTATGATTAGTGGTGGTATGTGATGAAACTTTATGGATTACATCTTGATTTGTGGTTGAATTAGTGAAGTTTTTTATTTATTAGTGATTTTCTGTTTTAATATGAACATGATTGTGTGGCTATCTATGATGATTGGAAATGATGTATAATGACTCTAGAAGGTGGAAAAAGTGGATAATTGCAACCAATTTCTGGTTTGGAAGAAATTGTAGAAAGTTAGGGTTTTCTTGGGAACATTCTGCCCGGTTTTGCAGCTCCTAGTTAGAGGCCGAATTGGTCTTGGCTTAAAACATGAAAGTTGTAGGGAATAATATTTTAGAGGTACTTGCAAAATTTCAGGTCAATCGGAGTAGTGTAGGATGAGAAAATTCGAAATTACCCTTGCTGTCCTGGTTTTATCCGAATGTAAGAATTGCGCCTGTAATTGATTGTTTTGGTTGGAATTTCGTCGGAATTGGTTGTTGAGGCCTTCTGATGAAATGTAGCCCTGTTTCTTAGCTTTCATATGGTTTTAGAATTTCTGGATTTGGACTTAGATAGCCTGATTTATGATGTTTCCGCTAGAATGCATTTTGTGAATCTGTTTTACGGTTTTGGTGTAGTATCTTGCATTTTTGACATGGTTGCACTCGAAACTGGGTTGAGTGACCTTCTGTAATGTTGTAGCCCTGTCTTTTAGCTTCGAAACGGCATATCTTACACCTTCATCCGGTAATCGTAGTGCCTTGGGTGTCATTACCGCAAAAAGAGGTCAAAAACTGTTTTTTTCAGGGCAAAGCTAAATCCATTTCTGGATTTTCTGGTTTTCTCTAATGCTTGTATATGCTTATGGGACCCTATTGGGGTCGTATTTGGCATTGGTTTATGACTCGTTATCGAGTCTCATTGTACTTGTTTGCATGTTTTAGGGCGTGACGTTGGTGCACGACGTTCTTTTGACAGAAGTGCATGAAACCTCATTTGCAAGCTTGGTGAGTGTACTACTCACTTGTGTGTTAATATATGGCTTTGAATGTGAATTGCTTGAAGTGAATTGAATGTGAATTGATTGAAGTGAGAGCGTACTTTATCACTCTCACTTATTGTTTACCATGTTATTGGAATGTTATACGACATGTTACATGAAATGAAAGTACATGGCTTGGTGTCGTTTGGACGAGTATCCAACGACTACAATTGTTATCTTTGAGCTCAACCCCATTGGTAGTTGATTGAATCGAGCCGGCGAGGGCTTGGTCGTGCCAATTGATGTGCCTTGGGGAAATGTTATATGGAATCTTGTAGTATGAGAGACTCTCGATTCCGGTTTACTCGAGTAATACCAAAGTGCAAGTGTTTGGAGTTCGGGCCCGGTAGGGGTATGTTGGGGGGAAGGAATGGAAGTAAAGTGGAGTCTACGGTTGGTTACTTTTGAATTGACGGAGAGTCAATGAAGTTCGATCAAGAAATGCAAACGAGGGAAAAGGGCTCTTGAGAGCCACCCGTATCCTTTTATCACCACATGTGATGTGTGCCTTTGCTTACTTTTAATGTATTGAATGAAAAGCTTGATGCTTATATGTACTTGGTTGCTTGAGTGATAGTATTCTCACTGGGCAATTAGCTCACCCCGTTCCTTTTGTTTTCCTTACAGGAATCGGACTGCTTTTGGAATGACTTTTGATAATTGGTTGCCGAATGAACTAGATGAATATCTCTTTCATATAGTTTATGAATTGAAACCCTAAATGTGCCATTGGGGCCGTTTTCACTTTTATTTTGGCAACCATACATGTATTAATTTTGAGTAATTTTCATATGCCATTTTGGCTTGTAAATGCTAAATTTCAAGATGGGAATGTTTGCTTGATATTTGGTTGGGTTCTGACGGGTCGGTTACTATTCATGGCCGACTTCGGATTTAATTTTTTTTTATTTTGGGTTATTTTGCCAGTTTAACTTGTTTACGCGCGTTATAAGTTCCGGAACGCAATAGATCGCTCTAAACTGCACCGTTAGTCCTGGCGTGTGACGACCCCACCTCCCCCTAAGGCAAACCAGAGGGTTCGGCGGGTCGCCTGCCCAGCTCTCGCCGGGACTCAGTCGTTCACTACAGTCCTTAAACAGATTACAAGATAAAACTCAAATATTACATCAAATTCTCCAATAATTACATGTCAAAAGCAAAGCGGAAATAATTCTCAACTATACATAAAATGATTCCAAATTCAAACTGTACAAGATACAGGCCATCCAGACACATGAATAAGCACAACAAGTCCTTCCTTCGTCTTGAGCCCTGTGGAGGGGAATAAAATATTTTTGGGGTGAGCCAGAAGCTCAGCGAGTAACCAGTAAAATCATTAAACAAATATATTTCACAATGTTGCATTTCGATCATTTCGATGATGTCATGATTCAGAGATCAAATGTTCGTTTAGTGCTCTCGTGAGCCAGTGAAATCATAGTACTTGAACACCCAACGCTCAAATAGATCATTTAACATTAACATTAACATGAAGAGGGAGCCCCTTCTTGAGCTCCAGATAAACATGAACATAAACAAACGGAGGAGACGTTGGTGTTCAGCACAAGACTTCCCAAGTGCTCATTTCAAGCCAAAACATGTCATGAACTCACATGCAAGCACGCATGATATGCAGTCGAGTAAATAATGCAAGAAACATTTCATAAGAAGCTTTAACAATAGTTTGGGGTCACTCACCTCTATGGCTCAGAAACCATCCATCATATATCATTGCCTTGCTCAAATCCAAGTCTTAGATCACAAACTCAATGCAATCAAGTCCTTTCAAAGTTCGGACAGCACTTCCCTTGAATTTACTAACTTTTCCAGCCATCATGGCTTCATTATTTTTCTCATTCAAACCCAAAGGTACACACACAACAACAAGTTCATCCAATAGCCATTCAGCAAGCTCCAAGTAGTACTAGTACAAGTCAAACTAGGGAAAAGTTCGGAAATGAAAGTTAAGCTCAAAACCAGAAAAACAGTTTTGACGTCATTTTGCGGTAATGGTACCAAAGGCACTACAATTGTCGGATGAAGGTACAAGACCCACCGTTTCGAAGCTAAGAACCAGGGCTACAACAATGTAGAAGGTCACTCAGTCCAAATCCCAGCACAACTAAGTCAAATATGCCAAATAACAAACCAGAACCGTACTTGCAGGTTTACAAATTACACTATGCTGTAATCAGTACAACTCAGTCTAAACAGGTCCAAATGCAGAAATTCCAAAGGAATATGGTATCTAGGATATCAAGCTACATTTCATCAGAAGACCTCAACACCCAAATCCAAAACAATTCCAGTCAAAACAACCCATTTCAGACACAGTTCTAACATCCTGATGAACCCAGAACAGCAATAGTAATTTCGGCTTATCTCATTCTACACTAATCCAATTGACCTGAAATTTTACAGGCACCCTTAAAACATCAATACCTACAACTTTCATGTTTTGATCCAAGGCCAATTCGGCCTCTAACCATATGATACAAAACCGGACAGAAAGGGGGTTATGAAACCCTAACTTTCTCAAATTCCTTCCAAACCCAAAATTGGTTACAATTACCAATCATGTACACCTACTATAGTCATTAACCATCAATTCCCATCATCAAAGATATCCACAGCATCACATTCATATTAAACCAGAAAATTCCTCAATAAATTGAAAACTTCACCAATTCCTCTCAAACCAAGAAATAAACCACTAATTCATCACTTTAGCTACCATTAAGCACAACTTAAGCTTCATTAAGTGTAGGAGGAAGTTCAATCACCACTCACCTAGTAAACAAGAGAGGGAGAGTTGTTGGACACCTTAGCTTCCTTAAACACTTCACCAAATCACTTTCTAGTACCAAATGGAGAGATTTTATGGAGTAGAAACAAGATCAAATGGTTGGATGATTACACTCAAGCAAGATGGAAGCAAGAATCTTGGAGAGTTTTTCTTTCTTCTTAGCTAGAGAGGGTCGGCCAAGCTTGCAGAAATTTGGGTGCTTTTTGGGTCAAAATTGAGTATTAGTAAAGGTAAGAAATAATGGTCAAAGTCAAGGTTGAATAGGAAGATGACACTTGTCACCCTTTCGGTTCAAAACTTATCTTTTTGTCTGTCCAATACAAATATCTTAACACTTTGTAAAATAATATCACTTAATACAAAATTCCAACAAGTTGTCAAAAATATAATGCATTTACCGCACTTGCGGGTCCCACGTCCAAAATAAGCTTTTAATTTCTCAAAAACTAACCGATACTAGAAAAATCATTTGAAAATGATTTTTGCTCATAAACTTTATCTGGGGAATTTTTCTAATCAAGAAAATTTAGAAAAGGCGGGCGTTTAAAAAAATAAACCCTAGAAAATTAGAAAATTTCCGGGTTCTCAAACTCATTTTTTTTCGGGGCGTCACAATCTCCCCTCCTTAAAAGAATGTCGTCCTCGACATTCCATCTTGTACCAATCAAGTCGAGACATCCCGCAAGAATCACTAAAAACCAAACCCACAGTCCGACATCCTAAACTTCAAGCCTAGGATACACTACAGAGATCTGAAGCCTAAGCTCTGATACTAACTGTGACGACCCCACCTCCCCCTAAGGCGAACCAGAGGGTTCGGCGGGTCGCCTGCCCAGCTCTCGCCGGGACTCAGTCGTTCACTACAGTCCTTAAACAGATTACAAGATAAAACTCAAATATTACATCAAATTCTCCAATAATTACATGTCAAAAGCAAAGCGGAAATAATTCTCAACTATACATAAAATGATTCCAAATTCAAACTGTACAAGATACAGGCCATCCAGACACATGAATAAGCACAACAAGTCCTTCCTTCGTCTTGAGCCCTGTGGAGGGGAATAAAATATTTTTGGGGTGAGCCAGAAGCTCAGCGAGTAACCAGTAAAATCATTAAACAAATATATTTCACAATGTTGCATTTCGATCATTTCGATGATCTCATGATTCAGAGATCAAATGTTCGTTTAGTGCTCTCGTGAGCCAGTGAAATCATAGTACTTGAACACCCAACGCTCAAATAGATCATTTAACATTAACATTAACATGAAGAGGGAGCCCCTTCTTGAGCTCCAGATAAACATGAACATAAACAAACGGAGGAGACGTTGGTGTTCAGCACAAGACTTCCCAAGTGCTCATTTCAAGCCAAAACATGTCATGAACTCACATGCAAGCACGCATGATATGCAGTCGAGTAAATAATGCAAGAAACATTTCATAAGAAGCTTTAACAATAGTTTGGGGTCACTCACCTCTATGGCTCAGAAACCATCCATCATATATCATTGCCTTGCTCAAATCCAAGTCTTAGATCACAAACTCAATGCAATCAAGTCCTTTCAAAGTTCGGACAGCACTTCCCTTGAATTTACTAACTTTTCCAGCCATCATGGCTTCATTATTTTTCTCATTCAAACCCAAAGGTACACACACAACAACAAGTTCATCCAATAGCCATTCAGCAAGCTCCAAGTAGTACTAGTACAAGTCAAACTAGGGAAAAGTTCGGAAATGAAAGTTAAGCTCAAAACCAGAAAAACAGTTTTGACGTCATTTTGCGGTAATGGTACCAAAGGCACTACAATTGTCGGATGAAGGTGCAAGACCCACCGTTTCGAAGCTAAGAACCAGGGCTACAACAATGTAGAAGGTCACTCAGTCCAAATCCCAGCACAACTAAGTCAAATATGCCAAATAACAAACCAGAACCGTACTTGCAGGTTTACAAATTACACTATGCTGTAATCAGTACAACTCAGTCTAAACAGGTCCAAATGCAGAAATTCCAAAGGAATATGGTATCTAGGATATCAAGCTACATTTCATCAGAAGACCTCAACACCCAAATCCAAAACAATTCCAGTCAAAACAACCCATTTCAGACACAGTTCTAACATCCTGATGAACCCAGAACAGCAATAGTAATTTCGGCTTATCTCATTCTACACTAATCCAATTGACCTGAAATTTTACAGGCACCCTTAAAACATCAATACCTACAACTTTCATGTTTTGATCCAAGGCCAATTCGGCCTCTAACCATATGATACAAAACCGGACAGAAAGGGGGTTATGAAACCCTAACTTTCTCAAATTCCTTCCAAACCCAAAATTGGTTACAATTACCAATCATGTACACCTACTATAGTCATTAACCATCAATTCCCATCATCAAAGATATCCACAGCATCACATTCATATTAAACCAGAAAATTCCTCAATAAATTGAAAACTTCACCAATTCCTCTCAAACCAAGAAATAAACCACTAATTCATCACTTTAGCTACCATTAAGCACAACTTAAGCTTCATTAAGTGTAGGAGGAAGTTCAATCACCACTCACCTAGTAAACAAGAGAGGGAGAGTTGTTGGACACCTTAGCTTCCTTAAACACTTCACCAAATCACTTTCTAGTACCAAATGGAGAGATTTTATGGAGTAGAAACAAGATCAAATGGTTGGATGATTACACTCAAGCAAGATGGAAGCAAGAATCTTGGAGAGTTTTTCTTTCTTCTTAGCTAGAGAGGGTCGGCCAAGCTTGCAGAAATTTGGGTGCTTTTTGGGTCAAAATTGAGTATTAGTAAAGGTAAGAAATAATGGTCAAAGTCAAGGTTGAATAGGAAGATGACACTTGTCACCCTTTCGGTTCAAAACTTATCTTTTTGTCTGTCCAATACAAATATCTTAACACTTTGTAAAATAATATCACTTAATACAAAATTCCAACAAGTTGTCAAAAATATAATGCATTTACCGCACTTGCGGGTCCCACGTCCAAAATAAGCTTTTAATTTCTCAAAAACTAACCGATACTAGAAAAATCATTTGAAAATGATTTTTGCTCATAAACTTTATCTGGGGAATTTTTCTAATCAAGAAAATTTAGAAAAGGCGGGCGTTTAAAAAAATAAACCCTAGAAAATTAGAAAATTTCCGGGTTCTCAAACTCATTTTTTTTCGGGGCGTCACAATCTCCCCTCCTTAAAAGAATGTCGTCCTCGACATTCCATCTTGTACCAATCAAGTCGAGACATCCCGCAAGAATCACTAAAAACCAAACCCACAGTCCGACATCCTAAACTTCAAGCCTAGGATACACTACAGAGATCTGAAGCCTAAGCTCTGATACTAACTGTGACGACCCCACCTCCCCCTAAGGCGAACCAGAGGGTTCGGCGGGTCGCCTGCCCAGCTCTCGCCGGGACTCAGTCGTTCACTACAGTCCTTAAACAGATTACAAGATAAAACTCAAATATTACATCAAATTCTCCAATAATTACATGTCAAAAGCAAAGCGGAAATAATTCTCAACTATACATAAAATGATTCCAAATTCAAACTGTACAAGATACAGGCCATCCAGACACATGAATAAGCACAACAAGTCCTTCCTTCGTCTTGAGCCCTGTGGAGGGGAATAAAATATTTTTGGGGTGAGCCAGAAGCTCAGCGAGTAACCAGTAAAATCATTAAACAAATATATTTCACAATGTTGCATTTCGATCATTTCGATGATCTCATGATTCAGAGATCAAATGTTCGTTTAGTGCTCTCGTGAGCCAGTGAAATCATAGTACTTGAACACCCAACGCTCAAATAGATCATTTAACATTAACATTAACATGAAGAGGGAGCCCCTTCTTGAGCTCCAGATAAACATGAACATAAACAAACGGAGGAGACGTTGGTGTTCAGCACAAGACTTCCCAAGTGCTCATTTCAAGCCAAAACATGTCATGAACTCACATGCAAGCACGCATGATATGCAGTCGAGTAAATAATGCAAGAAACATTTCATAAGAAGCTTTAACAATAGTTTGGGGTCACTCACCTCTATGGCTCAGAAACCATCCATCATATATCATTGCCTTGCTCAAATCCAAGTCTTAGATCACAAACTCAATGCAATCAAGTCCTTTCAAAGTTCGGACAGCACTTCCCTTGAATTTACTAACTTTTCCAGCCATCATGGCTTCATTATTTTTCTCATTCAAACCCCAAAGGTACCAACACACAACAACAAGTCATCAATAGCCATTTCAGCAAGCTCCAAGTATTAACTAGTACAAGTCAAACTACGGGAAAATTCGGGAAATGAAAAGGTAAGCTCAAAACCAGAAAAAACAGTTTGATGCATTTTGCGGTAATGGTCTACCAAAAGGCCACTACCAATTGTCGGGATGAAGGTACAAGACCCACCGTTTTCGAAGCTAAGAAACCAGGGCCTACAACAATTGTAGGCAGGTCACCTCAGTCCATCCCAGCCCACAACTAAGTCAAATATTGCCAAATAACAAACCACGACCGTACTTGCAGGTTTACAAATAACCACATTGCTGTAATCAGTACAAACTCAGTCTTAAAACAGGTCCAAATGCAGAAATTCCAAGAGGCGCAATATGGCTTATCTAGGATATCCCCCCCCCCCCCCCCCCCAAGGCCTACATTTATCAGAAGACCTCAACACCAAACTCAAAACAATTCCAGTCAAAAACAACCCATTCAGGACACAGTTTCTAACATTCCTGATTGAACCCAGAAAACAGCAATAGTAATTTCGGCTTATCTCATTTCATACACTAATCCAAAATTGCACCTGAAATTTACAGGCACCCTTAAAACATTACAAACTACCTACAACTCATGTTTTGAATCCAAGGCCAATTTCGGCCTCTAACCATCATGATACCAAAACCGGACAGAAAGGGGGTTATGGAAACCCCCTTAACTTTTCTCCAAATCCTTCCAAACCCAAAATTGGTTACAATTACCAATCATGTACACCTACTATAGTCATTAACCATCAATTCCCATCATCAAAGATATCCACAACATCACATTCATATTAACCCAGAAAATTCCTCAATAAATTGAAAACTTCACCAATTCCTCTCAAACCAAGAAATAAACCACAAATTCATCACTTTAGCTACCATTAAGCACAACTTAAGCTTCATTAAGTGTAGGAGGAAGTTCAATCACCACTCACCTAGTAAACAAGAGAGGGAGAGTTGTTGGACACCTTAGCTTCCTTAAACACTTCACCAAATCACTTTCTAGTACCAAATGGAGAGATTTTATGGAGTAGAAACAAGATCAAATGGTTGGATGATTACACTCAAGCAAGATGGAAGCAAGAATCTTGGAGAGTTTTTCTTTCTTCTTAGCTAGAGAGGGTCGGCCAAGCTTGCAGAAATTTGGGTGCTTTTTGGGTCAAAATTGAGTATTAGTAAAGGTAAGAAATAATGGTCAAAGTCAAGGTTGAATAGGAAGATGACACTTGTCACCCTTTCGGTTCAAAACTTATCTTTTTGTCTGTCCAATACAAATATCTTAACACTTTGTAAAATAATATCACTTAATACAAAATTCCAACAAGTTGTCAAAAATATAATGCATTTACCGCACTTGCGGGTCCCACGTCCAAAATAAGCTTTTAATTTCTCAAAAACTAACCGATACTAGAAAAATCATTTGAAAATGATTTTTGCTCATAAACTTTATCTGGGGAATTTTTCTAATCAAGAAAATTTAGAAAAGGCGGGCGTTTAAAAAAATAAACCCTAGAAAATTAGAAAATTTCCGGGTTCTCAAACTCATTTTTTTTCGGGGCGTCACAATCTCCCCTCCTTAAAAGAATGTCGTCCTCGACATTCCATCTTGTACCAATCAAGTCGAGACATCCCGCAAGAATCACTAAAAACCAAACCCACAGTCCGACATCCTAAACTTCAAGCCTAGGATACACTACAGAGATCTGAAGCCTAAGCTCTGATACTAACTGTGACGACCCCACCTCCCCCTAAGGCGAACCAGAGGGTTCGGCGGGTCGCCTGCCCAGCTCTCGCCGGGACTCAGTCGTTCACTACAGTCCTTAAACAGATTACAAGATAAAACTCAAATATTACATCAAATTCTCCAATAATTACATGTCAAAAGCAAAGCGGAAATAATTCTCAACTATACATAAAATGATTCCAAATTCAAACTGTACAAGATACAGGCCATCCAGACACATGAATAAGCACAACAAGTCCTTCCTTCGTCTTGAGCCCTGTGGAGGGGAATAAAATATTTTTGGGGTGAGCCAGAAGCTCAGCGAGTAACCAGTAAAATCATTAAACAAATATATTTCACAATGTTGCATTTCGATCATTTCGATGATCTCATGATTCAGAGATCAAATGTTCGTTTAGTGCTCTCGTGAGCCAGTGAAATCATAGTACTTGAACACCCAACGCTCAAATAGATCATTTAACATTAACATTAACATGAAGAGGGAGCCCCTTCTTGAGCTCCAGATAAACATGAACATAAACAAACGGAGGAGACGTTGGTGTTCAGCACAAGACTTCCCAAGTGCTCATTTCAAGCCAAAACATGTCATGAACTCACATGCAAGCACGCATGATATGCAGTCGAGTAAATAATGCAAGAAACATTTCATAAGAAGCTTTAACAATAGTTTGGGGTCACTCACCTCTATGGCTCAGAAACCATCCATCATATATCATTGCCTTGCTCAAATCCAAGTCTTAGATCACAAACTCAATGCAATCAAGTCCTTTCAAAGTTCGGACAGCACTTCCCTTGAATTTACTAACTTTTCCAGCCATCATGGCTTCATTATTTTTCTCATTCAAACCCAAAGGTACACACACAACAACAAGTTCATCCAATAGCCATTCAGCAAGCTCCAAGTAGTACTAGTACAAGTCAAACTAGGGAAAAGTTCAGAAATGAAAGTTAAGCTCAAAACCAGAAAAACAGTTTTGATGTCATTTTGCGGTAATGGTACCAAAGGCACTACAATTGTCCGATGAAGGTGCAAGACCCACCGTTTCGAAGCTAAGAACCAGGGCTACAACAATGTAGAAGGTCACTCAGTCTAAATCCCAGCACAACTAAGTCAAATATGCCAAATAACAAACCAGAACCGTACTTGCAGGTTTACAAATTACACTATGCTGTAATCAGTACAACTCAGTCTAAGCAGGTCCAAATGCATAAATTCCAAAGGCATATGGTATCTAGGACATCAAGCTACATTTCATCAGAAGACCTCAACACCCAAATCCAAAACAATTCCAGTCAAAACACCCATTTCAGACACAGTTCTAAAATCCTGATGAACCCAGAACAGCAATAGTAATTTCGGCTTATCTCATTCCACACTACTCCAATTGACCTGAAATTTTACAGACACCCTGAAAACATCAATACCTACAACTTTTATGTTTTGGTCCAAGGCCAATTCGGCCTCTAACCATATGATACAAAACCGGACAGAAAGGGGGTTATGAAACCCTAACTTTCTCAAATTCCTTCCAAACCCAAAATTGGTTACAATTACCAATCATGTACACCTACTATAGTCATTAACCATCAATTCCCATCATCAAAGATATCCACAGCATCACATTCATATTAAACCAGAAAATTCCTCAATAAATTGAAAACTTCACCAATTCCTCTCAAACCAAGAAATAAACCACTAATTCATCACTTTAGCTACCATTAAGCACAACTTAAGCTTCATTAAGTGTAGGAGGAAGTTCAATCACCACTCACCTAGTAAACAAGAGAGGGAGAGTTGTTGGACACCTTAGCTTCCTTAAACACTTCACCAAATCACTTTCTAGTACCAAATGGAGAGATTTTATGGAGTAGAAACAAGATCAAATGGTTGGATGATTACACTCAAGCAAGATGGAAGCAAGAATCTTGGAGATTTTTTCTTTCTTCTTAGCTAGAGAGGGTCGGCCAAGCTTGCAGAAATTTGGGTGCTTTTTGGGTCAAAATTGAGTATTAGTAAAGGTAAGAAATAATGGTCAAAGTCAAGGTTGAATAGGAAGATGACACTTGTCACCCTTTTGGTTCAAAACTTATCTTTTTGTCTCTCCAATACAAATATCTTAACACTTTGTAAAATAATATCACTTAATACAAAATTCCAACAAGTTGTCAAAAATATAATGCATTTACCGCACTTGCGGGTCCCACGTCCAAAATAAGCTTTTAATTTCTCAAAAACTAACCGATACTAGAAAAATCATTTGAAAATGATTTTTGCTCATAAACTTTATCTGGGGAATTTTTCTAATCAAGAAAATTTAGAAAAGGCGGGCGTTTAAAAAAATAAACCCTAGAAAATTAGAAAATTTCCGGGTTCTCAAACTCATTTTTTTTCGGGGCGTCACAATCTCCCCTCCTTAAAAGAATGTCGTCCTCGACATTCCATCTTGTACCAATCAAGTCGAGACATCCCGCAAGAATCACTAAAAACCAAACCCACAGTCCGACATCCTAAACTTCAAGCCTAGGATACACTACAGAGATCTGAAGCCTAAGCTCTGATACTAACTGTGACGACCCCACCTCCCCCTAAGGCGAACCAGAGGGTTCGGCGGGTCGCCTGCCCAGCTCTCGCCGGGACTCAGTCGTTCACTACAGTCCTTAAACAGATTACAAGATAAAACTCAAATATTACATCAAATTCTCCAATAATTACATGTCAAAAGCAAAGCGGAAATAATTCTCAACTATACATAAAATGATTCCAAATTCAAACTGTACAAGATATAGGCCATCCAGACACATGAATAAGCACAACAAGTCCTTCCTTCGTCTTGAGCCCTGTGGAGGGGAATAAAATATTTTTGGGGTGAGCCAGAAGCTCAGCGAGTAACCAGTAAAATCATTAAACAAATATATTTCACAATGTTGCATTTCGATCATTTCGATGATGTCATGATTCAGAGATCAAATGTTCGTTTAGTGCTCTCGTGAGCAAGTGAAATCATAGTACTTGAACACCCAACGCTCAAATAGATCATTTAACATTAACATTAACATGAAGAGGGAGCCCCTTCTTGAGCTCCAGATAAACATGAACATAAACAAACGGAGGAGACGTTGGTGTTCAGCACAAGACTTCCCAAGTGCTCATTTCAAGCCAAAACATGTCATGAACTCACATGCAAGCACGCATGATATGCAGTCGAGTAAATAATGCAAGAAACATTTCATAAGAAGCTTTAACAATAGTTTGGGGTCACTCACCTCTATGGCTCAGAAACCATCCATCATATATCATTGCCTTGCTCAAATCCAAGTCTTAGATCACAAACTCAATGCAATCAAGTCCTTTCAAAGTTCGGACAGCACTTCCCTTGAATTTACTAACTTTTCCAGCCATCATGGCTTCATTATTTTTCTCATTCAAACCCAAAGGTACACACACAACAAAAAGTTCATCCAATAGCCATTCAGCAAGCTCCAAGTAGTACTAGTACAAGTCAAACTAGGGAAAAGTTCGGAAATGAAAGTTAAGCTCAAAACCAGAAAAATAGTTTTGACGTCATTTTGCGGTAATGGTACCAAAGGCACTACAATTGTCGGATGAAGGTGCAAGACCCACCGTTTCGAAGCTAAGAACCAGGGCTACAACAATGTAGAAGGTCACTCAGTCCAAATCCCAGCACAACTAAGTCAAATATGCCCAATAACAAACCAGAACCGTACTTGCAGGTTTACAAATTACACTATGCTGTAATCAGTACAACTCAGTCTAAACAGGTCCAAATGCAGAAATTCCAAAGGTATATGGTATCTAGGACATCAAGCTACATTTCATCAGAAGACCTCAACACCCAAATCCAAAACAATTCCAGTCAAAACACCCATTTCAGACACAGTTCTAAAATCCTGATGAACCCAGAACAGCAATAGTAATTTCGGCTTATCTCATTCCACACTACTCCAATTGACCTGAAATTTTACAGACACCCTGAAAACATCAATACCTACAACTTTTATGTTTTGGTCCAAGGCCAATTCGGCCTCTAACCATATGATACAAAACCGGACAGAAAGGGGGTTATGAAACCCTAACTTTCTCAAATTCCTTCCAAACCCAAAATTGGTTACAATTACCAATCATGTACACCTACTATAGTCATTAACCATCAATTCCCATCATCAAAGATATCCACAACATCACATTCATATTAAACCAGAAAATTCCTCAATAAATTGAAAACTTCACCAATTCCTCTCAAACCAAGAAATAAACCACTAATTCATCACTTTAGCTACCATTAAGCACAACTTAAGCTTCATTAAGTGTAGGAGGAAGTTCAATCACCACTCACCTAGTAAACAAGAGAGGGAGAGTTGTTGGACACCTTAGCTTCCTTAAACACTTCACCAAATCACTTTCTAGTACCAAATGGAGAGATTTTATGGAGTAGAAACAAGATCAAATGGTTGGATGATTACACTCAAGCAAGATGGAAGCAAGAATCTTGGAGAGTTTTTCTTTCTTCTTAGCTAGAGAGGGTCGGCCAAGCTTGCAGAAATTTGGGTGCTTTTTGGGTCAAAATTGAGTATTAGTAAAGGTAAGAAATAATGGTCAAAGTCAAGGTTGAATAGGAAGATGACACTTGTCACCCTTTTGGTTCAAAACTTATCTTTTTGTCTCTCCAATACAAATATCTTAACACTTTGTAAAATAATATCACTTAATACAAAATTCCAACAAGTTGTCAAAAATATAATGCATTTACCGCACTTGCGGGTCCCACGTCCAAAATAAGCTTTTAATTTCTCAAAAACTAACCGATACTAGAAAAATCATTTGAAAATGATTTTTGCTCATAAACTTTATCTGGGGAATTTTTCTAATCAAGAAAATTTAGAAAAGGCGGGCGTTTAAAAAAATAAACCCTAGAAAATTAGAAAATTTCCGGGTTCTCAAACTCATTTTTTTTCGGGGCGTCACAATCTCCCCTCCTTAAAAGAATGTCGTCCTCGACATTCCATCTTGTACCAATCAAGTCGAGACATCCCGCAAGAATCACTAAAAACCAAACCCACAGTCCGACATCCTAAACTTCAAGCCTAGGATACACTACAGAGATCTGAAGCCTAAGCTCTGATACTAACTGTGACGACCCCACCTCCCCCTAAGGCGAACCAGAGGGTTCGGCGGGTCGCCTGCCCAGCTCTCGCCGGGACTCAGTCGTTCACTACAGTCCTTAAACAGATTACAAGATAAAACTCAAATATTACATCAAATTCTCCAATAATTACATGTCAAAAGCAAAGCGGAAATAATTCTCAACTATACATAAAATGATTCCAAATTCAAACTGTACAAGATATAGGCCATCCAGACACATGAATAAGCACAACAAGTCCTTCCTTCGTCTTGAGCCCTGTGGAGGGGAATAAAATATTTTTGGGGTGAGCCAGAAGCTCAGCGAGTAACCAGTAAAATCATTAAACAAATATATTTCACAATGTTGCATTTCGATCATTTCGATGATCTCATGATTCAGAGATCAAATGTTCGTTTAGTGCTCTCGTGAGCCAGTGAAATCATAGTACTTGAACACCCAATGCTCAAATAGATCATTTAACATTAACATTAACATGAAGAGGGAGCCCCTTCTTGAGCTCCAGATAAACATGAACATAAACAAACGGAGGAACGTTGGTGTTCAGCACAAGACTTCCCAAGTGCTCATTTCAAGCCAAAACATGTCATGAACTCACATGCAAGCACGCATGATATGCAGTCGAGTAAATAATGCAAGAAACATTTCATAAGAAGCTTTAACAATAGTTTGGGGTCACTCACCTCTATGGCTCAGAAACCATCCATCATATATCATTGCCTTGCTCAAATCCAAGTCTTAGATCACAAACTCAATGCAATCAAGTCCTTTCAAAGTTCGGACAGCACTTCCCTTGAATTTACTAACTTTTCCAGCCATCATGGCTTCATTATTTTTCTCATTCAAACCCAAAGGTACACACACAACAACAAGTTCATCCAATAGCCATTCAGCAAGCTCCAAGTAGTACTAGTACAAGTCAAACTAGGGAAAAGTTCGGAAATGAAAGTTAAGCTCAAAACCAGAAAAACAGTTTTGATGTCATTTTGCGGTAATGGTACCAAAGGCACTACAATTGTCGGATGAAGGTACAAGACCCACCGTTTCGAAGCTAAGAACCAGGGCTACAACAATGTAGAAGGTCACTCAGTCCAAATCCCAGCACAACTAAGTCAAATATGCCAAATAACAAACCAGAACCGTACTTGCAGGTTTACAAATTACACTATGCTGTAATCAGTACAACTCAGTCTAAACAGGTCCAAATGCAGAAATTCCAAAGGTATATGGTATCTAGGACATCAAGCTACATTTCATCAGAAGACCTCAACACCCAAATCCAAAACAATTCCAGTCAAAACAACCCATTTCAGACACAGTTCTAACATCCTGATGAACCCAGAACAGCAATAGTAATTTCGGCTTATCTCATTCTACACTAATCCAATTGACCTGAATTTTACAGGCACCCTTAAAACATCAATACCTACAACTTTTATGTTTTGATCCAAGGCCAATTCGGCCTCTAACCATATGATACAAAACCGGACAGAAAGGGGGTTATGAAACCCTAACTTTCTCAAATTCCTTCCAAACCCAAAATTGGTTACAATTTCCAATCATGTACACCTACTATAGTCATTAACCATCAATTCCCATCATCAAAGATATCCACAGCATCACATTCATATTAAACCAGAAAATTCCTCAATAAATTGAAAACTTCACCAATTCCTCTCAAACCAAGAAATAAACCACTAATTCATCACTTTAGCTACCATTAAGCACAACTTAAGCTTCATTAAGTGTAGGAGGAAGTTCAATCACCACTCACCTAGTAAACAAGAGAGGGAGAGTTGTTGGACACCTTAGCTTCCTTAAACACTTCACCAAATCACTTTCTAGTACCAAATGGAGAGATTTTATGGAGTAGAAACAAGATCAAATGGTTGGATGATTACACTCAAGCAAGATGGAAGCAAGAATCTTGGAGAGTTTTTCTTTCTTCTTAGCTAGAGAGGGTCGGCCAAGCTTGCAGAAATTTGGGTGCTTTTTGGGTCAAAATTGAGTATTAGTAAAGGTAAGAAATAATGGTCAAAGTCAAGGTTGAATAGGAAGATGACACTTGTCACCCTTTCGGTTCAAAACTTATCTTTTTGTCTGTCCAATACAAATATCTTAACACTTTGTAAAATAATATCACTTAATACAAAATTCCAACAAGTTGTCAAAAATATAATGCATTTACCGCACTTGCGGGTCCCACGTCCAAAATAAGCTTTTAATTTCTCAAAAACTAACCGATACTAGAAAAATCATTTGAAAATGATTTTTGCTCATAAACTTTATCTGGGGAATTTTTCTAATCAAGAAAATTTAGAAAAGGCGGGCGTTTAAAAAAATAAACCCTAGAAAATTAGAAAATTTCCGGGTTCTCAAACTCATTTTTTTTCGGGGCGTCACAATCTCCCCTCCTTAAAAGAATGTCGTCCTCGACATTCCATCTTGTACCAATCAAGTCGAGACATCCCGCAAGAATCACTAAAAACCAAACCCACAGTCCGACATCCTAAACTTCAAGCCTAGGATACACTACAGAGATCTGAAGCCTAAGCTCTGATACTAACTGTGACGACCCCACCTCCCCCTAAGGCGAACCAGAGGGTTCGGCGGGTCGCCTGCCCAGCTCTCGCCGGGACTCAGTCGTTCACTACAGT
The DNA here is from genome assembly GCF_003713205.1 of Coffea eugenioides. NCBI lineage: Eukaryota > Viridiplantae > Streptophyta > Magnoliopsida > Gentianales > Rubiaceae > Coffea > Coffea eugenioides. Next base: position 29,974 of record NW_020863849.1, read on the forward strand.
CCTTAAACAGATTACAAGATAAAACTCAAATATTACATCAAATTCTCCAATAATTACATGTCAAAAGCAAAGCGGAAATAATTCTCAACTATACATAAAATGATTCCAAATTCAAACTGTACAAGATACAGGCCATCCAGACACATGAATAAGCACAACAAGTCCTTCCTTCGTCTTGAGCCCTGTGGAGGGGAATAAAATATTTTTGGGGTGAGCCAGAAGCTCAGCGAGTAACCAGTAAAATCATTAAACAAATATATTTCACAATGTTGCATTTCGATCATTTCGATGATCTCATGATTCAGAGATCAAATGTTCGTTTAGTGCTCTCGTGAGCCAGTGAAATCATAGTACTTGAACACCCAACGCTCAAATAGATCATTTAACATTAACATTAACATGAAGAGGGAGCCCCTTCTTGAGCTCCAGATAAACATGAACATAAACAAACGGAGGAGACGTTGGTGTTCAGCACAAGACTTCCCAAGTGCTCATTTCAAGCCAAAACATGTCATGAACTCACATGCAAGCACGCATGATATGCAGTCGAGTAAATAATGCAAGAAACATTTCATAAGAAGCTTTAACAATAGTTTGGGGTCACTCACCTCTATGGCTCAGAAACCATCCATCATATATCATTGCCTTGCTCAAATCCAAGTCTTAGATCACAAACTCAATGCAATCAAGTCCTTTCAAAGTTCGGACAGCACTTCCCTTGAATTTACTAACTTTTCCAGCCATCATGGCTTCATTATTTTTCTCATTCAAACCCAAAGGTACACACACAACAACAAGTTCATCCAATAGCCATTCAGCAAGCTCCAAGTAGTACTAGTACAAGTCAAACTAGGGAAAAGTTCGGAAATGAAAGTTAAGCTCAAAACCAGAAAAATAGTTTTGACGTCATTTTGCGGTAATGGTACCAAAGGCACTACAATTGTCGGATGAAGGTGCAAGACCCACCGTTTCGAAGCTAAGAACCAGGGCTACAACAATGTAGAAGGTCACTCAGTCCAAATCCCAGCACAACTAAGTCAAATATGCCAAATAACAAACCAGAACCGTACTTACAGGTTTACAAATTACACTATGCTGTAATCAGTACAACTCAGTCTAAACAGGTCCAAATGCAGAAATTCCAAAGGCATATGGTAGCTAGGACATCAAGCTACATTTCATCAGAAGACCTCAACACCCAAATCCAAAACAATTCCAGTCAAAACAACCCATTTCAGACACAGTTCTAACATCCTGATGAACCCAGAACAGCAATAGTAATTTCGGCTTATCTCATTCTACACTAGTCCAATTGACCTGAAATTTTACAGGCACCCTTAAAACATCAATATCTACAACTTTCATGTTTTGATCCAAGGCCAATTCTGCCTCTAACCATATGATACAAAACCGGACAGAAAGGGGGTTATGAAACCCTAACTTTCTCAAATTCCTTCCAAACCCAAAATTGGTTACAATTACCAATCATGTACACCTGCTATAGTCATTAACCATCAATTCCCATCATCAAAGATATCCACAACATCACATTCATATTAAACCAGAAAATTCCTCAATAAATTGAAAACTTCACCAATTCCTCTCAAACCAAGAAATAAACCACTAATTCATCACTTTAGCTACCATTAAGCACAACTTAAGCTTCATTAAGTGTAGGAGGAAGTTCAATCACCACTCACCTAGTAAACAAGAGAGGGAGAGTTGTTGGACACCTTAGCTTCCTTAAACACTTCACCAAATCACTTTCTAGTACCAAATGGAGAGATTTTATGGAGTAGAAACAAGATCAAATGGTTGGATGATTACACTCAAGCAAGATGGAAGCAAGAATCTTGGAGATTTTTTCTTTCTTCTTAGCTAGAGAGGGTCGGCCAAGCTTGCAGAAATTTGGGTGCTTTTTGGGTCAAAATTGAGTATTAGTAAAGGTAAGAAATAATGGTCAAAGTCAAGGTTGAATAGGAAGATGACACTTGTCACCCTTTTGGTTCAAAACTTATCTTTTTGTCTCTTCAAAACAAATATCTTAACACTTTGTAAAATAATATCACTTAATACAAAATTCCAACAAGTTGTCAAAAATATAATGCATTTACCGCACTTGCGGGTCCCACGTCCAAAATAAGCTTTTAATTTCTCAAAAACTAACCGATACTAGAAAAATCATTTGAAAATGATTTTTGCTCATAAAATTTATCTGGGGAATTTTTCTAATCAAGAAAATGTAGAAAAGGCGGGTGTTTAAAAAAATAAACCCTAGAAAATTAGAAAATTTCCGGGTTCTCAAACTCATTTTTTTTCGGGGCGTCACATGGCGAGAGCTGGGCAGGCAGTCCACTAACCCCTTTGGTTCGCCTTAGGGGAAAGTGGGGCTGTCACACATATAAACTTGTTGGTTCTTACCTCAGGACTCGAGGGTAATCAAGGGTGTTATCCAGGAATCGAGACATATTGCACGTAACTATGAGTGTTCCTCGCGTGTGTGGGTGACTTGAATAGTCTTACTACATGTTTACTTCATCTTTATTGTGTGATTAAGTGTTAAATGCTCCCTATAATTGCTCCTATGTAATTTTTCACCGTTTTAAGGCGAATGCGTACTTTATCACACTCGATCTATGAAAATAATAAATTTCTACCGTTTAACCGTGAATTTCTACCGTTTACCGGTTTATTTGATTACTTACGCATGTTGTAAGCTCTTAACTGAACTGGGCCCTGCCCTTGGTTACTAACCTGCTCGAGCCAGGACTAGGCTCGGTCGGGTAGGTTGTAACCCTGGGCCACCGTATCGGTATACTCGAGTATTACCACTGGAGGAATAACGAGATGGCTAGAAAATCTGAGAAATTACAGGAGTTCTAGGGTGAAGTTGACCGAAATGGTTCCACGTGAACACCGTATCCTTTTAATGTGTGTTTATTTCTATACAATGATAAATGTCTCATTTTAATGTGCCAGTGTGAAATCTTGAACCATATATATGTTATGCTTAATTTACTTGATTTATTAGAACTGCTTTATGTGTTTTGGAACCTCACTGGGTTGTTTAGCTCATTCCACGCTTTTGTTTTCCTTAACAGGGTTCATGACCGAGAGTGCTCGCGAATAGTACTAAGTTATTTTCTTTGGAAACTTTAAGTTGTATTATAGCAGATGGTTGTAGTACATATTCTTTTGGGTTATATTTAAGCTTGAAGATTGATGAAATTTTGAGAACTTGTGAGGTAAGTGTGAGGACCCGAAAATTTTCTTTTTTTATTTTATTTTACTGGCTTATTTAATTATTTATTCACCCGTTTTCTCCGAATATTTTATTTCAACCATTTTAAGTCCATTTTTATGGAACAATGTCTCCCTTATGTTTTTAAAACGTTTCGTTAGAAAAATTTATTTTTCGGAAGCTCGTTTAGTGAGGAATAATGAGTACATGTTTTTCGAGGCAAAATTTGAGTCAAGAGTGCAATAATTTTGGAGAATTAAGAATAATCAATAATAGACTAAGAAAAGTTAATTGAGAGATTAGATGTGAGTGAGTTAAAATTACGTTTATACCGTGCGCGCGTCGAAAGTTTCCCGAAAATCGCACCGGTACAAACTAATTGGGAATTTGAGGAATTAATACTAGACTCGTGTGAGGATTCATGTTTTTATTCTTTAATAGTCATTTTATAATTATTTACCCTAGTGTTAGTTAATTATATTATCGTTATATGAATTCCTTTTAAGTTTCGCTTTATCGCGCGCGAATCGGAAGTTCGCGTATATCGAGCCGGAACGGGTAAATGGAGAGTTAAGAAATTTATACTGGACTACTAAGAGTGAATAATTATTGTGTTAAAGGAGTTACATTGGAGGTTTAGTGCACAAGTGAAACAAATAAGAGAGAAAACGGTGGTACGGTACCCGCGAGCGCACTATTCATAGTTGATTTTTGCTCAAATTTTAACCACAAAACACTCAAGCTTCTGCAAGAAGCTTCATTCATCAGCCACACTCTCTCTCCTCACCTCCATAGCCGGCTGAAACTCTCAAGGGAAGAAGGAAGAAAGCTCACCAATTTTCACTCCAATTCTTGCTACCATTTCACCTCAAAATTTTCACACAACTTACATATCACTTGGAGAACAACTCTAGCTTGGTGAAAGACTTCATCTTGCAGTTTTCTTGGAGCTTTTGTAGTGATAAATTTCTGGTTTTTCAAAAGCTCAAGAGGTATCCATTATCTCCTCTAATCTTTCCATTTTTCTTCAAAGTTGAAGCTTAAATTGCAAGGGTTTGAACCCTACACATGGATTAGGCTTGAGGAATTGAGGAATTTATTTTTCTTGCTTTTAAATGTTAGGCTAGGGGTCTTGTGGTGACCTCTAGGTAGCGGGCTTGAGGTGTAAATGCTTTATTGTGGTTGTTATGTGTGTAGATGAAAAGATTATGGTTAGAAACAACGGAAAAATCGAAGGAAGATTGCGCTTGGATGATGGCCGAATCTGTTCTGTTTTTCCCATGCCTTTATTTCAAATTTTTGATACTCAAATGACTGTGAAACTGATGTATATATGTTGTATATGGTGTGTAGAAAGTTTCTACCAAAAATCATTTGAATTGGTTGAGTAAAACTTGAAATTTTGAAATGTGAAGAAACCTGGAAAATGTGTTCTGGCAGCTTGAACAGTGTTCCTTTGATCGAACATATCTCTTTGTACAGACGTCAAAATTGAGTGCTGTTTGTGGCATTTGAAACTAGACATTTGTAGCTTTCCAACGGTACAAAATTTACTTTTTGGTTCGAAATGAGTGAGCTGTAGTGATTTGGCAAATTTGCTGCCCTATTCTGATGGACTATCCAAGAGAAAGGTAGAAGCTGCATTTTGTAGCTCTATTTTCTCTCACTTATGAATTGATTTTGAAAATGATTTGTTCTGATGAAATGTAACCTTATGATTCTAGTTTCCAACGCCACCTACCATTCACAATTCCTAGTTGTATTGAGTGATATATGGTCCAATTTCCAAACTGTGACAAAATTGGAAAACCCTTCTTTTTGCTGGACGACTGGTTTAGTTGTTTGTGAAATGTTTTATTTTGAAATTTTGATGTCAACCAACTATAAATTGCTTAGAAAATATTTCTTGGACCTTGTTTTCACAAATTAACCAAAATGGGACTGATTTCATGGTGCAAAGTGTTTGAAAAGGGAAAGAAAACAAGAAGACAGATTTGTCTTGGAAATTTCTTGAACTTTGGTAGTTTTCTTAACTACTTTTTCGTGCGATTTTTTACATGAAATTTGATAGAGGAATAGCCCTCATATGGGAGTTTAATTGTACCAAATTTGGTGTCATTCTAAGACCATTTCGTATACAAATGATATGCCACATTTGTTCTTCAAATCTGGAAAATTGACCGAACAGTCTCCAATTTTAACCAATTTTGAGCTGCTATATCTTGACGCTCAAAACTTCGAATTTAGTTCCATTTGTTGTGTTTGAAACTTTTTTTGAAATTCTTATTGTGTTACAAATTTCAGAGGCTAGTGGCTCGGATGCGAATTAGACTAGGAGTGATAAATCTTTTGACTACTGTAACTAGAAATAGTTGGGGTGGTGCTAGTTCAAAGGCCATTGTATTTTGTTAAATTGTGTGACCTACTTTTTGAAGAACTTGAATCTACTTTTGATATGCATGACTAAATGTACTTTTGTAGCACCTGTGTGCTATATTTTTGTAAATGCCCATGACTTACTAATTGTATGAACCTTGAAATGTTAAAATATACTAGTTGTTATTTCAAATGTTTTTCATGTTGCCCATTGTTTTATGTGTTCCCTCGCTTGTTTTTTATTTGTATTTAGACATACTTAAAACTATGAACGGCCGTGGAGGTGCAAGGGACCGAGGACGTGGGGTTAGGCAACCCGAAATCCATAAGGATGATCAGGAAATTGAGCGATTCTTGAAGTTCGACCATCTAAGTTTCACGGAGAGTCTAACCTCAAAATAGTAAATTGGTTTGAGGAGATGAAATGAGGCACTAGTAAAAGTAAGTGGTTAGGGTTGTGACGACTGGAAAATTCGCTTATATTTTCTTAAAATTCCCTCTTATTTTGATTAACTTACTTTATAACATCTTTACTACTCATTTACTCGCTCAATAGTTGTAATGAATAAGAGATTTAAGACTTTTACCCTTAGTTTTATGGTACAAGTAAACTAAGGTTTTTACGTCTTTCGATAGTGTGATTACTCGGTACGGAGAGTGTACTGAATTTGGTAGTTAAGAGTGAATTTTAGATAAGAAAAAAAGTATGTGATTAGAAGTAATAATAATAAGTTAGTGAATTATAAGTGAAAACCCTAGTACATGCGAGTTAAAGAAAAACGGTGTGAACCGACTTGTACCGTTCGCTACCGATTGAATACACCACTTGAATACTACTTTATTACCTTAATATCCTTGCTTTTGTTTCAGTTAATTAACCCTAAAATATCTCTTAAACCAGCCACAATATTTGACCAAAGAAAAGAGGAAAAAAAAGAAAAAAATTGAGAGTTAATCCTACGGCGACACTTGGCGGCCATCTACCTAACTTTGACCAACCAATTTCCTTCATTTTTATCACCAAATTCACTTCATTTCCTCTTCATTTCTGCTCATTCTGGTCGAGCTTCAAGAGAGAGAAATACAAGAGAGAAACTAGCAACTTTCACCTTGAATCCCTCCTTGTTTGAGTGCAAGCAATCGAACTCAACCGATTAACCTTTCCTTTTGTGCTTGGAAGACTTGGGGTGCTGAAAATTTGGGAAGAAAGTGGTGTGTTTCTCACTTACAAGGGAATTTTGGAAGGTATCATGGCTGCCTTTCCTTTTTCTCTTCCTTAATCTTGTTTAAGTTTGGATAGAATCTTATATTCTTAGCTTGAGATGGTTAATTTGTTACTTTGGCAAGATATGTAGGATTGTTGAGCTAGGGTTTGAGATTTTCAGTGTGTTTATTGTTGTTTACATAGTATATGATGTGGAGGAGCTTGGATAGGGACTTGGGTAGTGATTCAAGACATGAATGTGATTAGTAAGCATTGAATCATTAAATTTCCAGCTTTAGAGAGGAACCTGTCCTTTTTCTGACCTGTTTGATTCGTCCATGTTAGAAGCCGAATCAGGCCTAGATCAAAACAATAAAGTTGTAGGGAATGGAGTTATATAGCTTCTTGTAAAATTTAAGCTCAATAGGAGCACTGTAGCATGTGAAATGACAAAATTACCCCTGACTGCCAAAATGCACTGTTTCGCGGACAGTTTTCTGCTCTCTCTGAGATTGCACATTTTGACTTTGAAAATGAATAAATTGGCTGTCGATTCTGCATAAGACTTGTAGTTCTCTGTCTTAGCTTCGAAACGGTATGAAGTTTACCCCAAAATGATAGGCGTAGCTTTAGTTGTGACCGAAACGCCAAGAGACGTCAAACCTGCTGTTTTGTTGTTTGTCCTTAAACTTGGTTTCCGGTCGCATTACTAGTATTGTTTTGTAATTGAATGACATTGAGCCTAGTTGAAGGGCTATTGTGCTAACATTGCTTGTATGTGACTTTGGGGCTGACTTTGATTTCCTCTTGAGCCTAGCTTACTCGAGTGGTGAATTATCATATTTTCAGATTCCTGTACCTGAGTACCAAAGAGTGATACATTTATGATTAGTCGATATCCCGAGTAATATGAGGATAAGTCTGGATGGCGAAAGCCAAGGCACGGGGAATACGAATAATCTGGACTTGGGATATATTGAAGATATTAGTGAGATGTGGAACCCTTATTATTCACGTGTACGTTAGTTTTGATTAAGTGTAGTGCTTGAGCAATACCTAGGCTTAATGTTGTGAGGACCCGTGAAATTCTTTATACTTTTCTTAAAAATTCCCTTTTTATTTGGAAATTATTATTTTATAATAGCCCTACTACTCAATCACCCCACAATAAGTGCAAATGAACCTAGAAAGTAGGGTTTCTCTTTTCGTTTTCAAGTTGGAGCAAGTTAGGGTTTTCACGTGTATCCGTAGTGTAATTATCCGGTACGGAGCGAGGATCAAATTTGGTGCTTAAGAGTGACTTTTAGGTGAGAAATAATATGTGATTAGGAGCAATGCTATAAAGTTAGTGAATAGGAAGTAAAAACCCTAGTACGTGTGATTTAAGGAAAAACGGTGCGAACCGACGTGTACCGTGTACTACCGATTGTACCCACCACTTGACCACCACTTTCTTACCATACAAGATCTTTATTATTTGAACAAAATATCCCCTCAATTCCAGCCGGCTTTGACCGGAAATTTGGACCAAAATGGCAAGGAAAAGAAACAAAAAATGAGTGGAGGTTGGTAAAGACACTTGTCGGCCATCTAAGGGCCTTGACCAAGACTAATTGTCTTGCCTTCTTATCACCATGGAGTAGCCTTTCTTCCTCATTTTTCTGCTACCTTGGCCGAGAGAGAGAGAGAGAAAAACCCAAGGGAGAGCTGCCCAAATCCATCTTGAAATTGGATCATCCAAGTGAGGAAACAAAATTCTAAACCGATTAATTTGTGAGTTGTGACCTTGGGAAGCTAGGGGAAACAAAATTTTCAAGAGGAGGTGAAGTATTACTCATGCAAGCTTCTTTTGTTGAGGTATAAGGTCTAACCATGGCTTTGATCCTTTTATTTTTGCTTAAGTTGTTATATAACTCATATTTTGGTTAGATTAGTAGTTATCCAAGTTGTTGGGATGAATTTGAGGTGATGAATGTAAGTTAGGGTTTGATGATTTTCTACCTATACTTGATGTATGGTTAATATATGTTGTATCTAAGATTATATAAGTGATTGTGGTAGTGATTGAAGCAAGAAATGAAGAAAGTTTCCTTTGAAAATGAAAAATTTCAGATTTCTGGAAAATTTGACTTCAGTTCTGTCCGGTTCCAGTTCGTGCTTTTAGAGGCCAATTTAGGCTTAGCATAAAACATGAAAGTTGTATAGAATAATATTTTATAGATACCTACAAAAATTCACCTCAATCCGAACAATGTAACCTGTGAAAAGACTAAAATACCCTCACTGCCCTAGGATGTTTCCAGTGATCCGTTTTAGACAGTTCATCTAGTTGACCGTGTCTAATCACTATGATCCGTGCTGATTTAGCCATTGGCCAAAACATGAAAGTTTTATTACTCTGTCTTAGCTTTTCAACGCCTCCAAGAACGCCTTAAACGGACTTTGGTAGCCTGAGATATGGCCATTTAAATGTAGTACGGTTAACTAGCCGGTTAGTTGGAAGTTGGTTCTGTGAATTGGGAATTTGACTGGGTTACACTGGAAATTTGACTAAGTGATCTTCATGAAAGTTGTAGGCCTTTGTCTTAGCTTCTAAACGTATAATTTTCAGCCCAATCCGATAAGTGTAGCCTCGGATGTGTCCATTCCGCAAAAACCCGTCAAATCTGTTTTTTGTTAAACTTCATTTCCGCACATGTCATTAGCTTGATTTTTGTACTTGTATTACCTTGAGCCTATTGAACGGTATTGAAATGAATTTGTGTGTGTAACTTTGTATAAACTTGGGTTTGTTTGAGGGAAATAATGAAGCCATAAATGGCTGGAAATAGGAAAATACAAAGGGCATGCTGCCCAAATTTACGCTCGAGGACTAGAGAAATACACTTGCGACTTGGGTAAAATTGATAAATGAATATCACTTGAACCATCTAGGACTTTTAGTACTTTGGTTATCGAGGGTTATACGTTAGAACCTAGCCGAACTTGTACCCTTGAGAAATAAAATAATGATTGCTCGGAGCATGTTTTCCTTGTACTTTCGACTCAAATGGCATTTTCAAGTATAAATGTTACAAAGTTATATAGTTTGAAAAGCGAGCGAGTGTTTCACGAATATTCTCCAAGTGAATTTTCATTTCTTGATTTTTATTGAACGAAACGTCTAAGTTTCGAATCTTAGTCGATTTTTAAAGTTCTGAAACAAAGTTTTATCGCAGATTTGGACTCCGAACCCGGAGCATACCCAGACGTGATTACTGGGGGCACTTCATTTTGGTGAGTGCTTCCAAATACCTGATTGAACTGGACACTTGTTTCCAATACTTGATCAATATGATTAAATGATATATGACTGGTTTGATCGGGCAAGAGTGTACTTTATCGCACTTGCCCTTATTTGATATACTTGTTTATTGTTGAGATTGATTTGATATACTTGTTTATGATGTGCGCACTTCCTGGAATTCCAGAAACCCTGCGGCAAGTTACTCGAGTCGAGCCGGCAAGGGCTTGGTCGATTGGGTAACGAACCCTGGGTCTCTTGATTGTCGAGTGGAGTGATATCTCCTCGACTAATCGGTATACTCGAGTATTACCACCCGTGTTTCTTGAGGATTTTGGGCCCAATAGGGGGTTTGAATGGTGGATGGAGAGTAGTTAAGTGGTGCTCTACTGGATTGGTTCCTTTACTTGAAAGTTGATGGAGTGTCAACTACTACGTGATCAAGCTCCTGATGATGAATGGAAGTTGGCTCCTGAAAGCCATCCGTATCCTTATGCTTTGGAATGATTATTGCTTATTGGATTATTGTTTATTCTGAAAAACTTTTACACTCGCTCATTTTGAGATTGCTACTTGACGTGTTATTGCTCACTTTTATGAACTCTTCATGCTCGTTACTTTGCTATATCAAAAACTTGTACTTATAAATAATGGTCAATTTGCTATTTGGAACCTCACTGGGCTTTTAGCTCATTCCACTCCATTTGTTTTCCTTACAGGGGTACGAGCGAGGCGTGAGATATGTAAAGACTAGCGTAGACTAGTTGTTTTGACTTTTGACTTGTACTCGCGCCATCACTTGATTAGGATGATTGTACTTGGATTGTATACACTTTGAACCCGTTTGGGTATATAGAGGCTTTGTATTTTGAATATGCATCGATGTAAATTGTAAGTGTGAATTGCGATGTTATTTATTGTCGACGGTTGTATGCATGTGATACGAGGGAGTGAGTCCTGGCGAGAGTTGGGCAGGCGGTCCGCTAAACCCTAGGGTACGCCCAGGGGGAGGTGGGGCCGTCACAGGTGGTATCAGAGCCACTTCGCGTGGTCTCTGCGCGGAGTGAGCTTGGGCCAAGTGGTGTTATGGTCCTAATTGTGCGAATAGGTGTAAAGGATTAAGGGCTCTTTTGAGCCTAATTTATGAGCCGGGCATGTTATAAGTGTAAAAATCTTTATCATGGAACTTGAGAAAGATAGATATATGTCGGGTAAGAATCTCTAATATGGATGATTTGCTCTTGGGACCGGCCGGCTCGAGTTGTGAATTATCTTATTGTGGATTCTTGTACTCGAGTACCGAATAGTGGAGAGCGTGATACAAGGGTCTGTATCTTGATTGAATTTGAGGTATGTCTAGATGGCAAAAGCCGAGGCACGGAAGATTTTACATTTGACCTAGTAATTAGACTGGTCGAGGGGGGGTTTGATATGAAAGTGTTATCATGGACTACTCGTGTACTAGTCTGGATCGGGCTTTTAGAGGGTGGCTAGATTGTAAGAGAATTCGCACTTAAGACCTGTTCCCTTTTGCTATGATTAGAGAGCTTGATAAGTAATTACTTGACTTTGAGTTAGTCTAGCTACAACCATAGAGGTATTTTCTACCCCCTTGTGAGATTCGATAACCGTAGTTTGGCTCTCGATAAACTAACATTGCCTATATTTTCTTGATATTTATTCCTTGACGTCAAAGTATGGACCTAACTTGATTACTATTATGTCGAGATCGAGAATTTGGAATTAGGTATGAAAAATTTGAGGCTTCTATACCTGTATGCTTCTAAGTTTAAATTTTTCGTGGTTGGATTGGGAGTGAGGGAACTTAACAGTTATATGGTTAAAGTCCCAAGTGCACTTAGTTACTTATCTTGATTCTCTAATTTGCCTGGTAGGCTATCACTTGAGTTCGAGCGAATCAGGAAGATGGCACATTTGGCTGATACGTATAAGGAGATAGAGATTCTTCGAAAAGAAGTAGAGTTTCAAAAGAGATTAACTGAGCACTGGGAAGGGCGATGGAAACAGGAGTATTCAGAGAAAATTGAGCTATTGCACAAGAACATGGAGCTGAAAAAGAAATACGAAGGGATTTCGGAAGAGGTACGACGTAAGTTTGAGTTAGTACCCTCATCTAGTCAAATGGCCTCTCAGGACATTCCTAGTAATAAAGATGAAAGAGGTGAAGGAAGTGTTCGCGACCAGAAAGGAAAACGTAAAGAGATGAATGGAAATGGAGTTGCTATGAGGGATAAGGGGAGGAAGAAGAAAAAGAATGGACACTTCAAGAAGAAATGTGTGGCTCCTAAGTGTGAAACGTGTAACAAAAGTCATACAGGAATATGTTATGTGAAAATTGGTGCATGCTTTAGATGTGGCCAACTGGGACACCAAGTGAGGAACTGCCCAGGACAAATGAATTTTACGATGGTGAAGCTGCTGTAATAGTTAAAATCGACAAGTAGTGATGTGTTAGCTGAAATAGTTGTATTTATGGACCTATGTGTATGCAATCTCTATGTAGTGAGTATGTTCCGATAAAAGTAGTGGACCTGCTACTTGATATTATGATGAGTAATATTAAATCTTGGTGATTTGACAGTATCTTTTGGTAACTTTTGGTCTCGATGTTAAGTGACATTTGCGTCTGTGGTTCGGAAAGACGAAACTTTCGATGTCTTCACTGATTTTCTTAGCTTGGCGTTTTAGTCATAGCATTATTACGATTTCTCTCTAGATAGATTGTGGTATGAATTTCGAGGACAAAATTCTTTTAAGGGGGATAGAGTGTGAGGACCCGTGAAATTCTTTATACTTTTCTTAAAAATTTCCTTTTTATTTGGAAATTATTATTTTATAATAGCCCTACTACTCAATCACCCCACAATAAGCGCAAATGAACCTAGAAAGTAGGGTTTCTCTTTTCGTTTTCAAGTTGGAGCAAGTTAGGGTTTTCACGTGTATACGTAGTGTAATTATTCGGTACGGAGCGAGGATCAAATTTGGTGCTTAAGAGTGACTTTTAGGTGAGAAATAATACGTGATTAGGAGCAATGATATAAAGTTAGTGAATAGGAAGTAAAAACCCTAGTACGTGTGATTTAAGGAAAAACGGTGCGAACCGACGTATACCGTGTACTATCGATTGAACCCACCACTTGACCACCACTTTCTTACCATACAAGATCTTTATTATTTGAGCAAAATATCCCCTCAATTCCAGCTGGCTTTGACCGGAAATTTGGACCAAAATGGCAAGGAAAAGAAACAAAAAAAATGAGTGGAGGTTGGTGAGGACACTTGTCGGCCATCTAAGGGCCTTGACCAAGACTAATTGTCTTGCCTTCTTATCACCATGGAGCAGCCTTTCTTCCTCATTTTTCTGCTACCTTGGCCGAGAGAGAGAGAGAGAAAAACCCAAGGGAGAGCTGCCCAAATCCATCTCGAAATTGGATCATCCAAGTGAGGAAACAAAATTCTAAACCGATTAATTTGTGAGTTGTGACCTTGGGAAGCTAGGGGAAACAAAAATTTCAAGAGGAGGTGAAGTATTACTCTTGCAAGTTTCTTTTGTTGAGGTATAAGGTCTAACCATGGCTTTGGTCTGTGAGAACCCGTAAAACCCTAATTATTTTCCTAGGGTTTATTTCCCCTTAATTGCATGTTTTCTGCATTTTCGGGCCTAGGAATATTTTTCTGGTAGATTTTATGAGTAATTATAGTTTTTAGATGATTTTTCTAGTATTGGTGAGTTTTTAGAAAATTAAGAATATATTTTGGACGTGGGACCCACTAGTGCGAAAAGTTTGGAAAAATTCGGCCAATAAGGTTAAGTTTCGGATACAGTGAAAATTTTATCGGGTGTTAAGAGATAAGTAGTGTGTGTGAAGTGATTGATGTGAGAGAGAGAAAAGAATGATAAGGATGCATTTATGGAGGTGACAAGTGTCACCTTCCCATTTGTTGGACTTTAAGAAACACTATTCACTTTCTTGACTTTTTTTGACCAAAGGTTTAAATATCAAAAAAATGCACAAAAATCACCATTTTCTTACCTCTTATGGCCGGCCCTCTCCTTGCAAAGAAGAAAGGAATTTCTTCAACTCTCAAGCTTCCATTTCACTCAATCTTGCAAGAACAAAAGCCTACACTAGATTCTATTCCATAAAAACCTTTCTTCTAGTGCTTGTAAGTGTATTAGTGAAGTTGTTTTGAAGCTCTAAGGTGGCCAACCTCTCTATCTCTCTTAATTTCTTGGTAAGTGATGCTTGAACACCCTACTACACCTAATGATGGTTATATTATGCTTAGAAGTGGCTTGAGTGTTGGATTATATGATTTATTTCTTGGTTTGGCTTGATTTGGTGAAGTTTTCCATTTTATGATGAATTTTCTGGTTTCATATGATTTTGATGTTTTGGACTAGTATGATGGTTGGTAATAAGGGGCTTTGGCTCTAGTAGGTGTGAATTGTTGTTAAATGCAATCAATTTTGGATTTGGAATGAAATGTGAAAAGTTAGGGTTCTTGAACCCCTATTCTGTCCGAAATTTTAGGTCATAGCTAGAGGCCGAATTGGACTTTGCTCAAAACATGAAAGTTGTAGGTATTGATGAGTTTAGTGTGCCTACAAAATTTCAGGGAAATTGGACAAGTGTAGAGTGAGTTATGCCGTTTTTACTGTTGCTGTTTTTGGTGCACAGAATGTCCGAACTGCGATAGTAATTGCCTGTTTTGACTGGAATTGGTTTGGATTTTGGAGTTGGTGTCTTCTGATGAAATGTAGCTGGATGTCTTAAATAACTTATGCCTTTGGAATTTCGGCATTTGGACTTGTATGGACTGAGATATACCGATTACAGTTTTCTGTGTTTTGCAAACCTGTTTTGGTGATTCTGGTTTAGTGTTTGGCATTTTTGACCTAGTTGGGTCAGGAACTGGATTGAGTGACCTTCTACATTGTTGTAGCCCTGTTTCATAGCTTCGAAACGGTGGGTCTTACACCCCTAACCGATAATTGTAGTGAGAGTTGTGCCATTACCGCATTATGACGTCAAAACCGGTTTTCTTATCAAGGCCAACATTAAAGCCTTTCTTAATTTCTGGTTTGCTTTCATGCTTGTATATGTTTATAAAACCCTATTGGGGTTGTGAATTGGTGTTGTTTATGGCTCGGTATGGTTTCTTGTTTTATGATATTGTGAGCTATGGAACGGCTCTTGACATGAAATGCTTATATGTGTGTTGTTGGGTTGTGATTGAAGAAAAATAATGAAGCCTTATGGCTGGAAAATTTGGTAAACACAAAGGGCATGCTGCCCGAATTTTTACTCGAGATTTAGAAAACTATATTCTCGACTTGAGTAAAGGTTAAGTATTTAACCCTTGAATTTCCATGCATGAAACCCTATTGGGCGATAATTGGTTTGACTTTATGACTCGTTATCGAGTCTTATGGTATTTGTTTACATGTTCTAGGGCGTGACGATAGCTCACGACATTCTCCTGACGGAAGTGCATGAAATAGCACTTAATTGATTGGTGAGTGTACTACTCACTTGTGTGCTATTATATGGCTTTGATATTTGAACTTGAGATGTTGTATGTTAATGGATTGATGTGAGAGTGTACTTTATCACTCTCACTTATTGTTTCACATGTTATTGAAAAGTTATTGGAAAGTTATTGGAAAGTTATATGAACTGATATATGAAATGAAATACATGACTTGATATCGATTGGACAAGTATCCAACGACTACAAATGTTATCATTGAGCTCAACCCCATTGGTAGTTGATTGAATCGAGCCGACAAGGGTTTGGTCGTGACAATTAATGAGCCTTGGGTAAAGTTATAAGGAATCTTGTAGTATGAGAGACTCTTGATTCCGGTATACTCGAGTAATACCACAGTGCAAGTGTTTGGAGTGCGGGCCCGGTAGGGGGATTTTTGGTGGAAGGAATGGGAGAGAAGAGGAGTGTGACAGCCCCACTTCTCCCAAGGGCGAACCCAAGGGTATCGGCGGGCCGCCTGCCTAGCTCGCGCCAGGACTCAAAACTTAAAACAATCAAAGCCAGAAAATTCAAAAGAGTACTATATACAACCCCAAAAGAGTTATAATTACATTCTCCAAAAGTATCGAGTCAGACCACCAAAACAAAAATAAACATCCTAACTGTTCAACTATTACAAGCCAATCTAACTATACTAGTATACGAGCCAAAAGTCCCCGCGTCGGCCCCTGCTAAGGAAAACAAAAGGAATGGGGTAAGCTATATGCTTAGTAAGTAAACAGGGGCGAAAGCGTAAATTCATGTAGCAACAATTACACAATAAGAGTAAAGCAAAAGCAGAAAAGAACAACATCATATAATAAGGATACGGGTGGCTCCAAAGCCAATTCATGTGCCATGCATGATCTCCTGCCGACACTCCGTCGACCGCAAATAATAGTCCGTAGAACTTCACTTGTACACCCACCGACACCTTATCACCCTCACTGGCCAGTCACTTCACAAACTTGCCCGGGCGAACGAAATCACAAACTTGAGCTTGAGTCACAAGCTCGGGTCACAAACTTGGTCACCTTCTCGGTGAACCGGATTCACAAAATTGGTTCATAACATGAACCTACAAACTTGGTGACCTCAGACTAAGTTGGACTGACTTCGACCAAGCCCTAACCGGCTCGAATAGTCCAACCAGGTCAAGAGTTCGCCCCAAACTCACAAACTTCACAAAATTATTCAAAATCACAAACTTTGCAAACTTCACAAACTTTATTCGAAAGTCGCCCCGAGCCACAAGCTCAAGGGTTTTGGTTCCAAAAGGTTCATATACATATGCCAAGTACAATTATACATTCAAATTAGGGTTTAGGTCGAGTGCGATAAAGTACACCCTCGCCTAAGTGCCCTTTTCACATATCTCAAACACATAGCAAAGAAAACACACCAAACTGGCCTGAATACTTACCCAAAATACAAAAGTAGTACTAAAGCAAAATCGCTTCGCGCGTGTTCGCTAGTAGTGGGCCCCACCGGCTCCGCCTAGCTCACCACTGTCTGAAATAGAAGATTGTGTCATAATATATCACAAACGGCCACTAACGTACTTAAAACAAGCAAAACGGCAAAATTGGCACGCGCCAGTGCGGAAACGGCAAACGGGACGGCCAGATCTGCCATCTCAAACCGTTTTGGTCAAAAGTTAGGCTAGGAGTGTCGGATCAAGGTGGGTGAGACACCGTTTCGAAGCTAAAAGGAAGAGCTACAACTTTAATTTAGGTATCTCAACCCAGATCTCAATAGGTATAGGTCAAAAATGCACGAAACAGTGCCAGCTGTTTCATTGCGGTTTACCAAACAGGCCCTGTTTGCAAGGCCGTAACTCACGGCTCAGAAATCGAAATCAAGAAATTCCAGAGGCGTTAGAAAGCTGAAACATAAGGCTAAAACTTTGATGTTTTGGCCAAGATCTGAATCCACTCAGAATAGAACGAAAATCGAGTGCCAAAATACCCGTCAGAACTGTCCAGATACAAGGCAGTTCTGACGATCTATATTGTTTGGGTCATAACAGAAGCTACGGAACTCGGATTCCGACGTACTTTATACCGTTTCGAAGCTGAGACCAAGATCTAAATTTCTTATGAAGGAGTCGACACCCAGATCGAATGGGATCAATACGGAAAAACCCACGGTCAGAAACTGAAATTCAAAACGTACACAAACGAACGTCTAAAACAGGCCTGATGGTTTTGTCCATAACTCAGGATACACTAATCCGTTTGACCTGAAATTTTACAAGTAGATTCAGGACCTAAGAGGCTACAATGTTGAAGAAGGCCACTCAATCCAGTTTCGAGTGTAACTAGGTCAAAAATGCAAGATACTACACCAGCATCGCAAAAACAGATTCACAAAATGTATTCTAGCACAAACATCATAAAACAGGCTACCTAAGTCCAAATTCCGAGATTCCAAAGCCATATGAAAGCTAAGATTTAAGGCTACATTTCATCAGAAGACCATAACAACCAATTCAGAAGCAATCCCAACCAAAACAACCAATTACAATCGCAGTTCTTACATTCGGCCAAAACCAGAACAGCAAGGGTAAATTCGACTTTTCTCACTCTACGCTACTCCGATTGACCTGAAATTTTACAGGAACCTATAAAATGTCATTACCTAAAACTTTAATGTTTTAAGCCAAGGCCAATTCGGCCTCTATCTATGACCAAAATTTTCGGACAGAATGAAGAACCAAGAACCCTAATTTTTCCAGATTTCTTCCAAACAGAAATTACTTGAAATCTTCCACTTTTTCCACCCTCTAGAATCATTATATACCATTTCCAATCATCATAAACAACCACACCATCATAATCCAATTAAACCAGAAAAATCATCATAAAATAGAAAACTTCACCAAATCACTCCAAACCAAGATAAAAACCAGAAATTTCAGCACTTGAATCACCAA
This sequence comes from Coffea eugenioides, assembly GCF_003713205.1. Taxonomy (NCBI): domain Eukaryota; kingdom Viridiplantae; phylum Streptophyta; class Magnoliopsida; order Gentianales; family Rubiaceae; genus Coffea; species Coffea eugenioides. Next base: position 48,566 of record NW_020863849.1, read on the forward strand.
TAAGCATAACATAAGCATCATTAGGTGTAGTAGGGTGGTTCAAGCCTCACTTACCAAGAAACAAGAGAGAGGAAGATGTTGGTCACCTTAGCTCTTCCAAAAAGCTTCACTAAACAACTTACTAACACTAATAGGAGAGGTTTTATGGAGTAAGTTCAAGATTAAACGGTTAAGTTGTTGATTTGGGCAAGATTAGAGCAAGGAATTGAGAGAGGTTTTTCTTCTTTTGCTTGGAGAGAGAGTCGGCCAAGAGGGAGAAAAGAATGAGGAATTTTTGGTTATTTTTGGTGATTTATTTGGTCAAAATAGAAAAAGGTGAATAGTGGTCTTATGGTAAGATTAAATCTTATGGTGACACTTGTCACCTTTTATTAAATATCTACCTAACTTTTCTCTCTCATATCAATCCAAATTGCAACCTCTACTTATCTCTTAACACCCGGTAAATTTTACACAGTATCCGGAATTTAACCTAATTGGCCGAATTTTTCCGAACTTTTCGCACTAGTGGGTCCCAAGTCCGATATACGTTCTAAATTTCTCAAAAACTAACTAATACTAAAAAAAAAACATCTAAAAACTCTATTTACTCAATAAAATTATCTGGGGAATTTTCTAATAAAGAAAATGTAGAAAAAACGGGTTTTCAATATTAACCGGAACTTAGGGTTTAAATCTTAATCCCTACTTAGGGTTTTCGAAATACTCCCAAAACCAAACGTTACCGCCCAATTAATGAATATATCAATGTAGAACGAGCTGGGGCCTCACAAGGAGTCTACAGTTGGTTACTTTTCAAACATTGACGGAGAGTCAATGAGACCGATCAAGAATTCAAACGAGGAAAAGGGCTCTTGAGAGCCACCCGTATCCTTTTATCCTCATTATTAATGTGTGGCTTTATTTATTTTGGTAAATTGGACTGTTAAGCTTGAGGTATCCATGAACTTGGTTGCTTGAGTTGTGTCGCGCCCCACTTTTTTTGGAAAAAATAAAATAATTGTTTTTTGTTGAATTTTATTGATTTGGAAAAAATGAATTTTGTTGATAAAAACAAAAATGGGTCTAAATGGGACTTTTGAAAATGCGACGATTTGACCCAAGAAAAATAGTTCAAAAAGGGTTTTTATATGAAAAATGGAGTCGCCACTTGGTATAGAGTTAGGGTGTACCAAGTCACCCAAAAAATGAAATTTTAAAAGAAAAAAGTAAGAAAACCCTTTTTAAACGACTCCTAGTCCACGTAAAACAAAGAAAAAGGTTCGGGAGTCACATTTGACGAAGGGGAAGGCAAGGATAAAAATCCAAGGCACCCCTTCGACCTAGCCAAGGCTAGTTGCGTGATTTAACCCTTATTTTCCTATATTTTCTACCCAAAGTATGTATTGCAAATTGGATTTGACTAATGAATGAGAAATGCAATCCTAAATCTAAGAAATGTTTCTTATGAGGCTTTTGGTCCCATTCACACGAGTCGTGACGGCCAATAAGGAAAGTCCTCATAGAAAATCATGAATGATGCAAATGAGGACTCAAATGAGAGTGTAAGTGTGCAAAATGTAGAAAAAAGTGCATGTGTGCAATTTGAAAGTGTTTGTGTGCAAATGAATAAAAATATAAATGCTCGTGTGCAAGTGAATGAAAATAGTAAATATATAAGTAAAATAGGTGCAATGTGTGAAGTGAAAAGTAAAGAAAGTGAATAAGTGTGTGAATATGACATGTGGATTTAAAATATATAATTAGTGAGGAAAATAGTGAGAAAATGATATGAAAATGCATGAACTTAGAGGAATGCATCAGGTCGGGTACGGGAATGACCTCTAGTTTTTGTGATTTTAATTTTCCTTTGATTAGAAGGAAAAACTAGCGTGCTAAGGCTATTTTGAAGCCACACTCGCTCGTTTCCCTTACCCAAGGGGGTCCTTCAGGCAAATGTACCCTAACTAGCATGAGATGCAAGACCTAAAGTGAGGGGAAAGGGGGTCGGGGGCCTGCAAAAAATGATAAAACTAAAAAGAATGCATGACATGTAATGAACATGCAAATATGTACTAACGAGGGGAAATCCCTAAGGGTCTAGCGTTGGACTAGCCCATTCTATGAATTCCGACTAGCGTTGGACTAGCGGAAACGTACATTCATCCATCACATTCATTTATACATATAGAAAGCAAGTAGACATGCAAAATCACTTATAACACGTAGCACATAACACTTAGCATGCTCGACTAGATGCAATAGCTTAATAAAGCAAATTAAACACATAGCAAACCAAATAATACCCCAAAAGCAAATGAAACTATTACATGGGCTAACTAAAACAAATGGGGGAAGGGGGAAAAATGGACAAAGTGCTCTCCAATGCCCTATCTATTACAAGCCAAGAGGTGTACACATACCCCATAAATAAAATAAAAGAAAGACTTAAAAATGAAAGGAATTAAAGAAAACTTAAGAAAGCCAAGTAGACATGCAATTCTCATTTAGCACGTTGTATCACATAGGGAGAGGCAAAAAGGATAAAAGAAAGTTATACCTTCCCCCGCTTGTGAAGCTAATAAATGGAAAAGGTTCTAATTTGGGCTAAAACCATTAAACAAAGGATTAATGCACCAATTTAATAGTAAATCAAACAACATAAATTCTTCAAAAACAAAACATAGGGAACCACTAGTAGCTATAAAATTGAACCATTAAGTCCTTCAAATAATCAAACAAATCCATATTCAACAAATGGGATTCCAATTTGGAAGGAAAAGGAACTTTGAAGGATTAAATCGATTAATCTTTTCAATTGCTGGGGCCATAATAGAATAAGAAGGGACTTGAGGGGTCAAAGCGAAATTTGTGAAGATTATTTCATGCATGCAAATCAACATTCACGGCCAAAGCTTCTGCAATTCCATTTCTTTCTACAATTTCTGATATGCGTAAGTTGCAGCAATTCGGCATAGTGAACTATCACACATTTTTCAAGTAAAATCCAAGCAAACTATCACACATTTCTCTACTTTGCAAACATGAAACTTGTAAATTTACATTTCTTAAACTAAAGACACAGCCATGGTAATTCAAAAAGAAAACAGCAACAAGAAAAGAAATGGGTTATGGCCAAAAAAATCAAAAACTGCGGCAGAATTTCTTGAGTGAACTTTGCAGCTTGTTTTCATGTGGTTGGATCCTAAATAAACTCTATCAATGCCACAAATCCAATAACGGATGCAAGACTCTCACTCATGTTGTTCACTTTACTCAAACACAGCCATCTATTACCCGCAAAGATGTAAACAAATCATCCAAATACAAAGTGCAGCCAAGTAATGCAAGGATTAGTGGCTACTTCATTAGACCAGAAATTCACTTGAGAGTGTTGTTAGCAACACACAAGTGCACATGTTCACTCTCAACTTGGCCCATGAGGCTACTTCATACGGCAGAAAGAAATAAACAAACAACCTAGATGCCAAGCAATAAGGTGATCACTGCCGCAACAAGGATGAAGCAAAACCTGTTGTTCAAAACAATTTTGCTCAAGAAGGAAAATTCAGATTTTTAGATGTAAACACGCAGCTTTATTCAACAAATTTCGACCAAAACCATAACCTATAACTAAACAACGAGATATATAACTCAAACCAAATCAGCAAAACACATAAGCAAGACTGATGCAAAGCTGGGGACACATTTAAACACTTTCTTTGAGGAGGAACACAGCTGCAACCAAACCAAAAGTTTCGACATTACTATGAAACCAGCAACTTGAATTCACTCACGGGTTTCTTTCTGTGCAAATTCAGCTTTCATATGTGCAGGGAGACAACAAAACAGGTTCTTTAAACCTCAACCAAAGTCTAGCAATACAAAGGCGTTCGGACATCAACTAACTTCAAATCAAACAAAATTCAAGAAAAAACATCCTAAGGTCCCAAATTAAAAGAACAAACACAATGCAAAGAATCCCCTGCAACCTGCCGGCCTCACTCATTCAGCTTCAAAGAAAAAAAAAGCAAAACAAACGAAGAAGCCAACAGCTTTTTTGATTCACAGGTTTTGCAACCAGAAAATTCCAATCAGAATTTTGATAACAAACAAATTCATATAGTAAACCATTTCAGATGCCTTGACAACTAGCAACTTCCAATAAAATTTTCCAGCCATGCAACCGAATTCCTAGCCATAAAGATCACATGCAACACCAAATAAAGAGCTATCTATCAGATTGGGTCCAAAATCAAGTTCAAATGTCATCAAAAATCACCATTTAACCAGAAATTCATCCAATTTCTCTCTCGGTTGTCATACATGTAAACAGATTTTATATTCCCTCAATTTTCTTGCTTAAACATGTTGATTAACTTCATGCAAAGCTCAATCATCCAGCTGCTAATTAGCTAAACATACAACTGAGCTCAGATCATCACAAGTTAGCAATTTAAAGCTGAAATTTCCAGCTCAAGCAATCGGACAGTTCCAATTCCTTAAAAATCAGATTTTCTTGTAACTTAGTTCATCATCCAACCGTACAACCCCACATGCATGCTTATAAACAGCTTCATCAACCCATAAACAACTCATCTAAGTCCAGAAATTACCTCAGTAGCAAGCTAAGCTTACGCACAAGAAGTCTGGAAAAATTTTCTTTCCTCTCGGTTCTCACGCCCGGTCTGAAGTGCTGGTTTGCTTGGCTGTGGCAGCCGGTGGAGCTGGTGGTTGTTGCGGTTGGAAACTGGATGTAGTTGGTAGAAACGGAAGTGCAGAATGGGTGGAGCTCGCTCACGGCTTCTCCCTGGTTTCACTCCAGCTCACGGACAGAAATTTTAAAGTGTTGCAGCTCGCGGATTCCCTCTTGTCCTCGGTTGGTTTGCCGAATGCAGCTCACTCTCTCCTATCTCAGTCGATGATCACGAGGTAAAGGATTTGGTTGTGGTTAGGAATCTGATAGTGGAGTGGAGATGGTGTCCTGAAAATGGGAAGCTAAGTCACGGATCAGGGAAGTGGGGTGTGTGTGGAGACTGAAAATGCACTCCGGCAGAAATGGAGATGTTTTTTTTTATTTTATTTTATTTTTTTTCACCTTAATTATTTAACAAAAATAATAGTAAAACTAAATAATAATAAAAACAACAATTTTAATTACAAACACATCGAAATAAACAAACTAAAAATAACAAAATTACCATTTTCGATCTTTTCTTTCATTTTTCATCATTTCTCATCATTTTTTTTTTCAAAATAAATTAACAAAAATAAACCAAAATGCCAAAAAATTAAATTTGAACGTATTTTGTGAACAATTTTCCTTTTTTTCTCTTTTTCCATGATTTTTCTACGTTAAAACTTAAAAATTAAAATAGAAACTAGAAACTAAAAAAACTAAAAGCAACCACGACAAATGAGAATAAAAAGTAAAAGAAATTACACCAAAAATTTGGTGTCTACAAGTTGTATTCTCACTGGGCAATTAGCTCACCCCGTTCCTTTTGTTTTCCTTACAGGAATATGACTCTTTTGGAATGAATTTTGATAAATGGTTGCCGAATGAACTAGATGAATGACTCTTTTGTATGTATAATAAAATGGGACCCTAAATGTATCATTAGGCCGTTTTCACTTTTGTTTTGGCAAACCATTATGTAGCGACTTTTGTATCACTTTTAAATGTCATTCTGGTTTTGTAAAGGCTAATTTATGTGGTTTATGTAATTCGATGTTTGGTTGGGTTCGGACGAGTCGGTTACTATTCATGGCCGACTCCGGGTTTCATTTCTTTTATTTTGGTTATTTTGCCCTTTTGCCTTATTTGCGCGCGTTATAAGTTCCGGAACGTTGAAAGATCGCTCTATACTGCACCTGTAAGTCCTGGCGAGAGCTGGGCAGGCAGTCCGCTAACCTCTTTGGTTCGCCTTAGGGGAAAGTGGGCTGTCACAGGTGGTATCAGAGCCACGTCGCGTGGGTTATCTGCGCGAAGTGAGACTGGGCCAAGTGGTGTTGTGGTCCTAATTTCATGAATATGTTTAAGTGCTCGTTTGAGCATAAGTTATGAACCTTGAAGTGTTATAGGTCTTTAATCTTTCTCATGGTATTTAAGGACCCTAGATAAGTATGTCGGACAGGAATTTTGATTTGTAGATGGTTTACTCTTGGGACTGGCCAGCTCGAGATGTGAACTATCTTATTTCGGATTCCCGTGCCCGAGTACCCCAGAATTGAGGTGATGTAAGCTACTAGGTATTTGAACCCTGTGTTTTGGAAACAAGCCTTGTATTTTGGAAATGTGAACAGGCTTTGTCTGACTAAAATGAGCACAAGAGATCAATGGACATCTAGTTTGGATAGTAAGTGACGTGAGAGACCAGACGGGCTGGTACTGGGATGACTTTTCGACTGTATATTACTAAGTCTATATTTGCTTACTTGCTTATCCGTCTTTGAATATAACGTGTTATATGCGATATGTTATTGGTATGATAGATTTTGTTATGTTAGTCAATTTATTGCATTCATGCATGGAAGTACCCTTTTGGAAAAAAAAAAACCCGCGGACATGGTCATAGCAGTGACACAAAACGAGACCAAGAGTCAAAGAGAAGAAAGGGAGGAAACAACACCTGAACCGAACATGGACCAAGAGTGCTACTTGTATTCAAGACTTTCTTATGACCCATTGTTTTGCCGACAGGCTACCATCTGAGGTCCAGCAACTCTGTAAAATGGCACGTAGGGTTGAGATGTATAATGAAATCGGGGGTCTTCGAGACGAAATAGAAGTCCAAAAGAACCTAGTCGCATACTGGGAAGGGCGCTGGAGGCACGAGTATACAGAGAAAATTGAGCTCCTGCACAAAAACTTAGAGCTAAAAAGGAAATATGAAGGGATTTCCGAGGAGGCCCTGGAAAAGGCTCAATGCATCAAGAATGCAAAGGTGCAAGTGAAAGTTTCCCAAATACGGAAAAGGGGTGCAGTGGGTAGCGTGAGTAAGGAACCTAGCGAAGCAATGACACCTTCTAAAGTACAGAAAGTGAACCAATTATTCGGGCCGCCATGGATAATGGGGGCGGTAGATAAAAGATTTGTCAATGAAAGCCAAACCAGACAGGGGGAGATTTCTCCGAAAAGCAAAAAGATGACTGTCCACTTGACTTGTGACTATTGCGGAAAGGCCAATCACACTGAGAATGATTGTTGGAGAAAAGGGAGGAGATGTCTGCGCTGTGGGAGCATCGAGCATCGAATTGCATATTGCTCGATTAAAGTGCGGAAAAAGAAAAGAACTCAACAACCAACCCAGACCGACCCTGCACCGTCAAGTGGAGAAGGGACTGGAATGAAGAACCTCGTTTCTTCTGACTCTGAAGACGGAGAAGGTACAGGCCATTGGATACTTTAAATTTGAAGGAAAATTTCGAGGACGAAATTCTTTTAAGGGGGGGAGAGGGTGAGAACCCGTAAAACCC
>NW_020863850.1:0-11980 GCF_003713205.1 Coffea eugenioides
TTCCATAAGCATATCCAAACAATCAAGGAAACCAGAAATTTCGGAAATGTAACTAGCTTGGCCCTGAAAAAAACAGTTTTTGTCCTCATTTTGCGGTAATGGCACAAATTGTACTACGCTTATCGGATGAGGGTTCAAGACCCACCATCTCGAAGCTAAAAGACAGGGCTACAACATCACAGAAGGTCACTCAACCCAATTTAGAGTGCAAACAGGTCAAAAATGCAAGATACTTCATCAACAACGTAAAACAGATTCACCAAAACGCATTCTAGCGGAAACATCATAACTCAGGATCTACAAGTCCAAATCCAGAAATTTTAAAACCAGCTGAAAGCTAAGAAACAGGGTTAAATTTCATCAGAAGGCCTCAACAACAAATTCGGAAGCAATTCCAGCCAAAACAACCAATTACAGGCGCAGTTCTCTATTTCGGGTAAAACCAGAACAGCAATAGTAATTTCGACTTATCTCATTCTACACTATTCCAATTGACCTGAAATTTTGTTGGCACCTCTACAATGTCATTGCCTACAACTTTCGTGTTTTGAGATAAGGCCAATTCGGCCTCTATCTAGGACCTAAAAATTCGGACAGAATGCTCCCTTAAGAACCCTAGTTTTTTCAATTTTCTTCCAAAACAGAAATTGGTTGCAATTAATCACTTTTCCCACCTCCTTAAGTCATTATAGACCATTTCCAATCATCATAGATAGCCACACAATCATGCTTATATTAAAACAGAAAAATCCCCAAAAATAATAAAATTCCATCATTTCAACCACAAATCAAGAAATAATCCATAAACTTGCATCTTATACAACCACTAAGCATGATTTAAGCATAACTCAAAAGAGGAGGGTGGTTCTTTACAACTTACCTTTAAAACAAGAGAGAGAGAGCTATGGACCACCTTAACTTTCCAAACAACTCCACAAATCCACTCACTAACTCTAATTGGAGAGGTTTTATGGAGTAATTTCAAGGTTGGATGGTTAGTTTGGATGATTTGGAACAAGATTGAAGTATTTTCTTCCTTATGCTTGAAGTAAGAGAGAGAGAAAGAGAGCAAGAGAGGGCCGGCTTCTTCTTGTTGTTTTTTGAAGATTTTTGGTCATTTTTAAGCTATTTTAAGTCAAATGGTAAGAATAGGAATAGTGGTCTTACTTCTAGACCAATCTAATGGTGACACTTGTCACCTTTAATTAAAAATCTACCTAACTTGTCTCTCTCATATCAATCCAAATTGCAACCTCTACTTATCTCTTAACACCCGGTAAATTAATTCCGGTATGCAAAACTTAACCTAGTTGGCCGAATTTTTCCGAACTTTTCGCACCAGTGGGTCCCACGTCCGGTATACGCTCTTAATTCCTCAAAATCCATTCGATACTAGAAAAATCATCTAAAAATTATATCTGCTCCTTAAAATTACCTAGAAAATTTTCTAATCACGGAAATGCAGAAAACAAGCCATGAAAAATTCTAAAACCTAGAAAATGAAATTTACGGGTTCTCACACTCTCTCCCCCTTAAAAGAATTTCGCCCTCGAAATTTCTCACCTTAACTCACAAAAAGGTTAGGGTATTTCGTTCGCATCTCCTCTTCCACTTCCCAGGTCGCTTCCTCTACCCCATGGTTTCTCCATAGTATCTTCACTAAAGGAATCTGCTTGGTTCTAAGCTCTTTGACTTTCCGGTCAAGTACTTGGACAGGTTTTTTTTCGTAAGCAAGCGATTCGTCCACATCGATCTCCTCTGGTTGTAAGACATGGGAGGGGTCAGGATAGTACTTCTTGAGCATCGAGACGTGGAAAACGTCGTGAATTCGAGAGAGACTGGACGGCAGCTCTAATCGATACGCTACCGCTCCTATTCTTTGCAGAATCTTGTAGGGTCCAACGAACCTCGGTTGAAGCTTCTTTCCTTTGCCTACCGTGACACTCCGTAAAGCGGTGACTTTAAGAAATACGTGGTCTCCAACCTCAAACTCCAAATCTTTCCTTCTATTGTCTGCGTAGCTCTTTTGTCGGCTTTGAGCTGTTTGGAGTCGTTACCGTATCAACTTGACCTTTTCTCGAGCGTCCTCCATCCAAGGAATAGTGGTTGGATCCAATGCCTTCCTCTCGCCAACTTCATCCCAGTAAATTGGTGATCGGCATTTTCGTCCATAAAATGCTTCATATGGAGCCATTTGAATCGACGAATGGTAGCTGTTGTTGTACTCAAACTCTACCAAGGTCATATGTTGACCCCAGTTGCCTCCGAAATCCAGAATGCAAGTTCGTAGCATGTCCTCGAGAGTTTGAATAGTTCATTCTGATTGTCCATCCGTCTGAGAGTGATAGGTTGTGCTCAAGTTGAGTTTCGTCCCTAGGGTTTCTTGGAACTTTTGCCAAAACCGAGATACGAATCGTGGATCTCGATCGGAGACGATGCTCACCGGAACACCGTGCAACTTTACAATCTCGTCCATGTACAGTTGAGCCAACTTGTCCATGGAATACTTCATGTTCACCGGCAAGAAATGAGCCGATTTGGTTAACCGGTCGACGATCACCCAAACGGCATCATGTCCTCGCTGCGTTCGTGGCAATCCTGAAACGAAATCCATGGTGATGTTCTCCCACTTCCATTCAGGTATCTCAAGAGGTTGTAACAAGCCCGATGGTTTTTGATGCTCTGCTTTCACTTGTTGGCAAATGAGACATTTTTGCACGTACAGAGCAATTTCCTTCTTCATATTGTCCCACCAATAGGTTCCTTTCAGGTCTTGATACATCTTGCTACTACCCGGATGGATTGTATACTTAGATCGATGGGCTTCCTCCAGAATCTCCGTTTTCAACGATTCATCCTTCGGCACCACTATGCGACTTCGGTATTTTAAAATACCCTCAGGACCAAAATTGAAATCAGTGGTTTCCCCTTTTTCTACTTTCTCTCCCCACTTTCGTACCATCTGATCCTCCTTTTGAACTTCTTGAATTCTCTCCAAGAGAGTGGAAGTCACTTTAATATTGCCAAAAATCACCTTATGGCTCCCAGGGCAGGGTTTTCATTCACACACGGAGTCTAACAATTCCCACTCTTTGATCATTAGACTCGCGACCTGAGCTTTGCGACTTAGGGCATCGGCCACCACGTTTGCTTTTCCCGGATGGTAGTTGATGGTACAGTCGTAATCCTCCAGAAATTTCATCCACCGTCGCTGCCTCATGTTTAATTCCTTCTGTGAGAAAAGATACCTCAGACTTTTATGATCGGAGTAAACCTCGAAAGTTACTCCATATAAATAGTGCCTCCACTTCTTCAGAGCAAAAACGACTGCAGCTAGCTCCAGGTCGTGGGTCGGGTAATTTTGCTCGTGGGGTTTTAACTTCCTCGAGGCAAAAGAGATCACATTCCGGTTTTGCATTAATACACAACCCAGGCCTTCTCGGTATGCATCAGTGTACACAGCATATCCGTCCACCCCGTTTGGTAAGACTAGAACTGGAGCCATGGTCAATCTTTTCTTTAATTCTTGAAAACTTGTCTCACTTCGGGCGTTCCATAAGAACCGACCATGTTTCTTCGTCAAATCGGTTAGAGGACCGGCTAGTTTGGAGAAGTCCTTGATAAAACGCCGGTAATATCCAGCCAGTCCTAGAAAGCTGCGGACCTCTGTGGGAGTTTCTGGCCTCTTCCAATTAGTCACAGCCTCTACTTTCGCCGGGTCGACTGAAATACCCGCTTGAGAGATTACGTGCCCCAGAAAAGCAATTTTCTCCAGCCAAAATTCGCACTTGCTAAACTTGGCATACAGTTGATGGTCTCTCAGGGTTTGCAAGACAGTCTTCAAGTGTTGCTCATGCTCTTCACGGGTCTTGGAATAGACCAGGATGTCATCGATGAAGACTACGACAAATCGATCCAGGTAGGGCTTAAAAACCCAATGCATTAGGTCCATGAAGGCGGCAGGAGCATTGGTTAGTCCAAAGGGCATCACTGCGAACTCGTAATGCCCATATCTCGAGTTAAAGGCGGTTTTCGGAATATCCTCCTTCCTGATTAGTAACTGGTAGTACCCTTGGCGGAGGTCCAGTTTCGAGAAGACCACCGCTCCTTGCAACTGATCAAATAGCTCATCGATATGGGGCAGTGGATACTTATTTTTAATTGTAATATTATTCAGGCCCCGATAATCAATACACATCCTCAAACCACCATCTTTTTTCTTCACAAACAGTACAGGAGCTCCCCAAGGAGACCTACTCTCTTGAATGAATCCCCGCTCCAGAAGGTCCTGTAATTGCAACTTTAGCTCCTTGAGCTCGGCAGGAGCCATTCCGTATGGTGTTTTTGAGATGGGTGAGGATCCCGGTAGCAGGTCTATTTTGAATTCAATTTCTCTTTCCGGAGGTAAGGCTACTAATTCATCAGGAAACACGTCCGGAAATTCCTTCACTATGGGCACATCCTCTATTTTCACTTTATCTGTAGGGGTATTGATAAAAAAGGCCAAAAATCCTTGCGCTCCTTTACTTAGCAATTTCCTAACCCGAATGCCCGAAATCAACGCAGATGAGGCTAACCTACCCCTTATATCCAACCTTATGGTTGCCTCACCAGGGATACGGAATTCCACCACTTTCATTTTACAATCCAATTGGACATTATACTTGGCTAGCCAGTCCATGCCCAATATCACATCATACCCCTTAATGACCAGAATTATCAAATCCCCTAACAATCTTTTCTCTCCTACCCACACTTCACAATCCCTATAAACCAGACTAGTAACCAACCGTTGATTCCCCGTAGGTGTACTAACTTCTAGGTCGTATGGTAAACTAGCAGGTTTTATATTGATGCCACACATGAAATCAGGGTTAACAAAGAAATGAGTGGCACCAGGATCAATTAAAACTTTGGCAAAATGGTGGAAAATAGGGATCGTACCTTCTACGACCTCTGAGGAATCTGGGACCTGTCAAGGTTCTAAGGAATAGACTCGAGCTGGCACCTTAGGTTTCGCCTCATTCCCCTTATTTGGTCCCGTATTGGTCTTTGACGTGGTTTGAGCTCCCCTTCCTTCTTGCGTCAAAAGTGGGCAGGTAGCAAGCTTGTGGTCTGCGCTTCCGCAACGCAGACATTTGCCTCCCTTCTTCCAGCAATTGTCTTCAGAGTGATTCGGCTTTCCACAGTACCCGCAAGGTCCACGAGACGCCGAACCTGAGCCCTTCTGGAAGTTTCCACCTTGGCCTCTCCCGGCTGGGCCGCCCCTAGACTGAGCCCCTCTGCCGGATCCTGACTGTCGCCCACCTCCAGTTCCGCGTCCAAACTTGGAGGGAGTACCTTTGTCCCCTTGTCCGGAGCTGCTTCCAGGGAAGCCTCGCTTCTTAGCCTGGAAGTTCTGGACTTGCAATCGAGCACTCTCTACCCTTTGGGCCTTTTCTACGACCTCGCTAAAAGCATTGATTTGAGCCACTGCGAGGTCCTTTTGGATTTCGACGTTCAAGCCCTGGATGAAACGCCTGATTCGCCGTTGCTCTGTCATGATCAGCTCAGGCGCAAATTTGGACAAACGGGTGAACTGGCTCTCGTATTCCGCCACCGATTGAGTTCCTTGGCGGAGTCGAATAAACTCGTCCTCCTTCCTCTCCTGAACTAGAGGAGGGAAGAATTTCGCATTGAATTCCCGGATGAAATTCACCCAAGTCCTGGGCGTTTGCTCCCGTTCCCATTTTTGGCGTATGACGTTCCACCAGGAACGGGCCGCCCCTTCTAACTGGAATACGGCAAAAGTCACATGCCGTTCATCGGTGTAGTGCAAGGCCGCAAAAATATCAACCATTTTCTCGAGCCATCGCTCGGCAACATCCGGATCAGGTCCCCCAATGAATTTGGGTGGAGCAAACTTTTGAAAACGTTCGAGAGCTCTGTCTTCGCTCTCGATGTGGTTACCCTTCCGGGGTTTCCAGGATTAGGGTTCGTATTCTGGCCTTGTTGCTGCACCACTTGTGCTAGCAAGTTAGTCATTTGCTGCATGGCGGCAGCGATTTGCACATTGGGGTCAGGGTTAGGTCCAGTAGAGGTTTCCCCAGTACCCCTATCCGGTGTGGGTTGTCTATTTCCGCGCCCACATCCCCGTCCCTTACGTGTTCCTTCCATAAACTTTACTTGGTCTAGGCAATGGTACTAAACCAATATAAAACATTGCATGTAAGTAAACTCAAAACTTTCCAAACACACATATATACATTCCAAACAAGGCAAACAACACACATATATACAATCAGTCAAGTCATGTTCAGTCAAGTCAAGTACAAGCATGGACAATCCCCTAGGGAATGGTCTCATCAAAAGAAATGTACACGTAGCTAATCTAGCCATACAAAATGATTAGCCAAGGCCCTTCTCCCTATCCGCCCTATATACAAAACCAAAACTATCCAAAACAACTCTAGGAGTCGTAACCTAGGCCGATGACGAGCTATGAGACCCACCCGACGGAGTGGATCCAACCCCAGCCTCAGGACCCGCGCAAGATTCCTCGTCACTCACGTCCTCAACCACGTCAGCGCGAAGATTCAGGATCGATGCAGCTCGAACCTTCACCTTGCGAGCTCGCTTACTCTCGCGCTCTTGGACCTCCTTCAGCTGAGCGCAGAGGTCATCAACCCTATCCTCTGCATCAAGCACGTCGTATTTCAGGCCCTCAACGCGCTCGGCCTGTCTCTCATTGACCGCCCTAAGTTGGGTCACCTCGGCCTCAAGTCGAGCATTCTCTCCGGCCAACTCCTTACGCTCCTTGTCCAGAGCAAACACCAGAGCGTTCGTATAGGCATACTTATGTTTACACTCACATCGTCAGAGACGGTTAGACGGGCTCCAGCGCACGACGGCCCCTCCTGGCCGTATCTGGTACGGAATCACTGGGAGTGCTCCGCGTGGTCTCTCGCCCGGAGGACTATCACTAGGTTCACCATGTCCGGCCATCCTACACCAAAAGAGCAATTAACCATAAATATAAGCTTAAAGGCCATAAACAAAGAACCCTCAAATCGAGCATTTCTATAACACCCAGGCTAATTCAAACCTAGGCTCTGATACCACCTGTGACAGCCCCACCTTCCCCTAAGGCGAACCAAAGAGGTTAGCAGACTGCCTGCCCAGCTCTCGCCAGGACTACTGGTGCAGTATAGAGCAATCTATTGCGTTCCGGAACTTATAAACGCGCGTAAACAAGGCAAAAGGGCAAAATAACCCAAAATAAAAAAAATAAAATTCGGAGTCGGCCATGAATAGTAACCGACCCGTCAGAACGCAACCAAATATCGAACAAACATTCACATCTTGAACTTTAGCAAATACAATCCAAAGTGACATACAAAAGTTGTCAAAAGTGAATATATACACGGTTTGCCAAATTGAAAGTGAAAACGGCCCTAAAGATACATTTCGGGTTTCACTTCATATACAATACAAAAGAAATATACATCTAGTTCATTCGGCAACCATCTATCAAGATTCATTCCAAAAAGAGTCATTTTCCTGTAAGGAAAACAAAAGGAACGGTGTGAGCTAATTGCCCAGTGAGATACTATCACTTACGCACCCAAGTGCATATAAGCATCAAGCTTTCATTCAATATAGTAAAAATAAGCAAAGGCACACGTCAAATATGGTGATAAAAGGATACAGATGGCTCTCAAGAGCCCTTTCCTCGTTTGCATTTCTTGATCGAATGTCATTGACTCTCCGTCAATTTTCAACCATAACCAACCGTAGACTCCGCTTTACTTCCATTCCTTCCACCTAACATTCCCCAACCGGGCCCGAAATCCAAACACGTGCATTGTGGTATTACTCGAGTAAACCGGAATCGAGAGTCTATCATACTACAAGATTCCATAACATTGCCCCAAGGCACATTAATTGGCACGACCAAGCCCTCGCCGGCTGGATTCAATCAATTACCAATGGGGTTGAGCTCAAGGATAACATTTGTAGTCGTTGGAGACTCGTCCAAACGACACCAAGTCATGTATCTCATTTCATATAACATTTCATATAACATTCCAATAACTTTCCAATAACATGCGAAACAATAAGTGAGAGTGATAAAGTACACTTTCACTTCAAGCAATTAACCATTCAAAGCACCAAGTTCAAGTAGCAAAGCCATATATTAACACACAAGTGAGAAGTACACTCACCACGCTAGCAAATGTGGTTTCATGCACTTCCGTCAAAAGAACGTTGTGCACCACCGTCACGCCCTAAAAACATGCAAACAAATACAATGAGACTCGATAACGAGTCATAAACCAAGGCCAAACATGACCCCAATAGGGTTCCATAAGCATATACAAACATTAAAGGAAACTAGAAATTTCGGAAATGTAACTAGCTTTGGCCCTGAAAAAAAATAGTTTTTGTCCTCATTTTACGGTAATGGCACCAAATTCACTACAATTATCGGATGAGGGTACAAGACCCACCATCTCGAAGCTAAAATACAGGGCTACAACATCACAGAAGGTCACTCAACCCAGTTTTGAGTGCAAACAGGTCAAAAATGCAAGATACTTCATCAACAACGTAAAACAGATTCACCAAAACGCATTCTAGCGAAAACATCATAACTCAGGCTCTACAAGTCCAAATCTAGAAATTCCAAAACCAACTTAAAGCTAAGAAACAGGGATAAATTTCATCAGAAGGCCTCAATAACCAATTCGGAAGCAATTCCAGCCAAAACAACCAATTACAGGCGCAGTTCTCAATTTCGGGTAAAACCAGAACAGCAATCGTAATTTCAATTTATCTCATTATACACTACTCCGATTGACCTGAAATTTTGTAGGCACCTCTAAAATGTCATTCCCTACAACTTTTATGTTTTGAGCTAAGGCCAATTCGGCCTCTATATAGGACCTAAAAATTTGGACAGAATGCTCCCTTAAGAACCCTAGGTTTTTCAATTTTCTTCCAAAACAGAAATTGGTTGCAATTAATCACTTTTTCCACCTCCTAGAGTCAATATAGACCATTTCCAATCATCATAGATAGCCACACAATCATGCTTATATTAAAACAGAAAAATCTCCAAAAATAATAAAACTTCATCATTTCAACCACAAATCAAGAAATAACCCATAAATTTGCATCTCATACAACCACTAAGCATGATTTAAGCATCAATTAAAGGAGGAGGGTGGTTCTTCACAACTTACCTTTACAACAAGAGAGAGAGAGCTATTGGTCACCTTAACTTTCCAAACAACTTCACCAATCACCTCAAAATCACTAAGTGGAGGAGTTTTATGGAGTAATTTCAAGGTTGGATGGTTAGTTTTGATGATTTGGGACAAGATTGAAGTGTTTTCTTTCTTATGCTTGGAGTAAGAGAGAGAGAAAGAGAGCAAGAGAGGACCGGCTTCTTCTTGTTGTTTTCTTGAAGATTTTTGGTCATTTTTAAGCTATTTTAAGTCAAATGGTAAGAATAGGAATAGTGGTCTTACTTCAAGACCAATCCAAGGGTGACACTTGTCACCTTTAATTAAATATCTACCTAACTTTTCTCTCTCATATCAATCCAAATTGCAACCTCTACTTATCTCTTAACACCCGATAAATTAATTCCAGTATTCAAAACTTAACCTAGTTGGCCGAATTTTTCCGAACTTTTCGCACCAGTGGGTCCCACGTCCGGTATACGCTCTTAATTCCTCAAAATCCATTCGATACTAAAAAAATCATCTAAAAATTATATCTGCTCCTTAAAATTACCTAGAAAATTTTCTAATCACGGAAATGCAGAAAACAAGCCATGAAAAATTCTAAAACCTAGAAAATGAAATTTACGGGTTCTCACAAAGGGAGTGCCTTAGGCTTTGCCTTTGCCTTCTCCCTTATCAAACGTGACCCCCGATCCCTTTTTTTGGTTACGTAGACCTAACAGTTCTTTAAAAAGGGTTTGTTTACTTTTCTTTCCGGAAAATCACTTTTTGGGTGACTTGGTACACCCTAACTCTATACCAAGTGGCGACTCCATTTTCCATTCAAAAACCCTTTTTGAACTTTATTTGGCCAAACCGTCGCATTTCACAATCCCCCGGCCTTTTATTTTCATTTTTACACACGTTCACATACACACTACTTTCACACTCATCAAAAAGTGGGGCGCGACAATGTTCACTAGTGGGACTGACTCACGGCTAGTGGCGATGCAAAATGAAATGCTCACTGGTGGGACTGACCCATGTTCAGTGGCGGTGAAATGAAATGCCTTGACAATCGGCCAGTGGGATTAAACCCGAGCCTGTAGAGAAAATCGGAAAAAGAAATGCACGTTAGTGGGATGAACCCAATGCTAACGGAGATAGACTAAAACAACGCACACGTTAGTGAGATGGACTCGATGCTAACGGTGGTAGAATAAAAACGCACACGTTAGTGAGATAGACTCGATGCTAACGGTGGCGAAATCAGTGAATTAAATGTGGTTGTCAAGAATGGGAAATGGAAGGGTGCGCGGCGGGCGCTGAGATTTCATCAACAAGAAATTGAAATTTGTCAAGGAACAAGAAATTAAATTCAAGTTTGATTTTTGAGAATCTTTTCAAAAATAATTTGCCCAAATTTCCACCAATTATTGTGCAACCGATCAATTGATTTGCATTACGGCATAGTTCCTCCTCCTTGAGGCCTTGATTCGTAAGATTCTGACTACGCTTCTTCATCGATTTCAGCCGCATGAGTAACCTGCACAGGGGGCTTTGCCAAAGTACAAACATGCACTTTAAATTTTTAAAATATTTGCAACTACTACTCATGGAAAGAGGCAGTGTGAAGTTGATTTGAAAGTCTTGCTTGACTCTTTGACGAAAATCCTCAAATGGCCTATAAAAATTTGCCCCAGTGTGGCCTATTTTGCGAAATCTACAAATAAAAGAATTTGCCCCAGTTTGGGCCCATTTGAAGTTGCAAAAATTTGTTCAGATGATCTCCCCATTTATTTGCACCAAGAGAAATCGCACTTCCAAACTTAGAAAGTAATCATATATACAACGTGAAGAAATTTTGAACGGTTGAGTTGAAACTATGCCAGAAATTTTCATGATGAATCTCTCAGAATAACACCAAATTACAGAAGATTTCTTCCTCACTTTTAGCATCTGTGCTTAGAGTAGCGAGTCACCACTTCTTGTTGGCTCATCCTTCAGGACCAATCAAGTGGGCCGTTATTTCTGATTTGGAAATGGGAGGTCAAGATTTGTCTTATTCTTGTGCCCAAATTGTATGTAATCCCTTCAATACCACATCTTAGTGAAAGCAAATAGTTTGTCACCCCTATTTCTTAAGAAAATTTAGTCAACATATAAGCTTTAAGCTTGCAACAAATGGGTAGAAACGATAGCTAAACATGTGAAAACTGGTTATACCCTTATGATCATGAGTGATTGATGGATTTCTTATGAGCATAATCCTCACTTTGGGTTGTCATGAAGGAATAAGTCAACGATGGACTTTATGAGCTTGTAATGTGACTTGAAAACGATAGTTAAAGAACTAAGGTTCTCATATCATCGCACCGAAGATCACATTTTTCCAAAATTGCCCCTATTTTGAACTCAAAGATCTCAGACTTTGTTT
Source organism: Coffea eugenioides (assembly GCF_003713205.1). NCBI lineage: Eukaryota > Viridiplantae > Streptophyta > Magnoliopsida > Gentianales > Rubiaceae > Coffea > Coffea eugenioides. The sequence goes on from NW_020863850.1 coordinate 11,647, forward strand.
GCATTTTTCTCATCATTCCAAAACGGCGTTTAACACTAGATATGGGCATTTTGAGTTCGCGGTAATGCCTTTTGGTTTAACCAATGCCCCGGCGGCATTCATGGATCTGATGCATCGAGTGTTCAAACCTTACTTGGATAGGTTTGTAGTGGTGTTCATGTAACGACCCCACCTCCCCCTAAGGCGAACCAGAGGGTTCGGCGGCCGCCTGCTCAGCTCTCGCCGGGACTCAGTTGTTCGCTACAATCCTCAATTGAATTTCAAGATATATATATCAAATATACATCAAAGGTTCCCAATCTTTACATATCAAAAGCGAAGCGTCCACACTTCC
>NW_020863851.1:0-49446 GCF_003713205.1 Coffea eugenioides
CTTCAGTACCTTATCACCTTCTTCAAATGCCCGCCGATGGACTTTTTTGTTGTAAGCTCGGGCCACACGTTTTTGATAGCATTGCCCATGACAGATAGCATTGAATCGCTTCTCATCTATCAAAGTCAATTGCTCATGGCGCTGCTTGATCCAATCGGCCTCCTCCAATTTAGCTTCCATAAGGATCCGTAGCGACGGAATTTCAACCTCAGCTGGTAATACAGCTTCCATCCCATACATAAGTGAATATGGCGTTGCCCCAGTCGATGTCCGAATAGAAGTCCGGTACGCCATCAATGCATAAGGCAACTTTTCATGCCAATCGCGATGCTTTTCTGTCATTTTGCGGATAATTTTCTTCAGATTCTTATTTGCGGCTTCTACAGCTCCATTCATCTGAGGCCTATAAATGGCAGAATTGCGGTGTTTGATTTTGAACTGCTCACATAGTCCATCTACCATGTCATTGTTCAGATTCTTGGCATTGTCCGTGATAAGCGTTTCGGGTACTCCAAAGCGACAGATGATGTGATCTCTCAGGAAATTGGCCACTACCTTCTTCGTGACATGTTTGAATGACTCTGCTTCAACCCATTTGGTAAAGTACTCGATCGCCACCAATATAAATCGATGTCCATTTGAAGCGGGAGGATCGATTGTACCAATCACGTCCATACCCCACATTGAACAGGGCCATGGGGCGGTCATGCTATGCAGTTCAGTGGGTGGAGCGCGTATAATGTCACCGTGCATTTGGCATTTCATACATCCCCGGACAAAATCTATACAATCATGCTCCATAGTAAGCCAGAAGTATCCGGTTCTCATGATTTTCTTCGCTAGCAAATGGCCATTCATGTGAGGTCCACAAACGCCACTATGCACTTCTTTCATCATATATTGAGCTTCATCCTCATCAATGCACCTTAAAAGGTTCAAATCTGAGGTTCTTTTGTATAACACTTCTCCATTTAAGAAAAATTTTGAAGCCATTCTACGCAGAAAATTCTTGTCCTTTGTCTTAGCATGCAGAGGGTAAGATCCTGTTTTGAGAAACTCCTTAAGATCATTATACCACGGAACATTGTCGGAGGACTTGTCTACAACCCAACAGTGGGCAGGTTTGTCTTGAAGTTGAATCGGAATTGGCTCGATCCTCAATTCATCAGGATATTGGATCATAGAAGCTAAAGTGGCCAAAGCATCGGCAAATGCGTTTCGGGCACGTGGAAGATGTCTGAACTCCAAATTTCGAAATTGCTTGGCCAGAGTAAGCAGACTGCAATGGTAGGGCAGAATTTTTGAATCTTTGGTTATCCACTGTTTCAAGGTTTGATGTACAAGCAAATCTGAATCGCTGAAAGCTATCAACTCTTTGATTTCCATTTCCAAAGCCATTTTGAGACCAAAAATGCAAGCTTCATATTCAGCCATGTTGTTTGTGCAGGCAAATTGCAATTTGGCAGCGGCAGGGTAATGTTTCCCTTCGGGTGAAACCAGAACAGCTCCAATTCCAACTCCGAGGGAATTCGAAGCTCCATCGAAGAAAAGCCTCCATTCAGGGCTTTGTTCACTCATATCATCTGTAGCGCCTACGAATAAAACTTTCTCATCAGGGAAATAAGTATGAAGTGGCTGATAATCATCATCCCTTGGATTTTCCGCCAGATGATCAGCTATAGCTTGCCCCTTGACCGCCTTTTGTGAAGTGAAAACAATGTCGAACTCTGATAGAATTATCTGCCATTTGGCCAGGCGTCCGGTTAACATCGGCTTCTCCAAAAGAAACTTCAGAGGATCAGATCGGGAAATAAGATAAGTGGTATGGCTCAACAAGTAGTGTCTCAACTTTTGAGCCGCCCAGGCCAATGCACAACAGCTTTTCTCAATGAATGAATAATTAGCTTCGTACTGTGTGAACTTCTTACTTAGATAGTAAATGGCTTGTTCTTTCCTCCCAGAGTCATCGTGCTGACCTAGAACACACCCTACTGCTCCATAGAGTACAGATAAATACATAATCAAAGGTCGGCCCAGTTTGGGTGGCACTAAAACTGGTGGATGCAACAAATAATCTTTAATCTTGTCGAAAGCCTGTTGGCACTCCTCATTCCAATACAACGGCACATTCTTTCTCAATAATTTGAACAACGGCTCGCATGTGGCAGTTAGTTGGCCGATGAACCTCCCAATGAAATTGATCTTCCCTAAGAAGTTTTTCACGTCCTTCTGAGTTTTCGGCACTGGCATATCTCGAATTGCTTTGATTTTCGCCGGATCTATTTCTATGCCCTTCTTGCTAACAATGAATCCCAACAGCTTACCCGCAGGTGCTCCAAAGGCGCATTTCGCAGGATTTAACTTCAAATTGTACTTCCGCAATCTTTCGAATAACTTCTTCAAATCAACCAAATGGTCCTCTGCCCTCTTAGACTTGATTATGATGTCATCCACGTAGACCTCCATCTCCCGGTGGATCATATCATGAAATAAGGTTGTCATGGTCCTCTGATACGTTGCTCCTGCATTCTTTAAACCGAAAGGCATGACTCGGTAGCAAAAGGTACCCCAAGGGGTAATGAAAGCAGTTTTCTCCCTATCCTCTTCTGCCATCAAAATTTGGTGGTAGCCAGCAAAACAATCGCAAAAGGATTCAATCTCATGTCCGGCAGTATTGTCTAAGAGAATGTGAATGTTTGGTAGAGGGAAATCATCTTTAGGACTGGCTTTATTAAGGTCTCTATAATCAACGCAAACTCGCACCTCTCCATTCTTTTTTGGAACAGGGACTGGATTTGAAAGCCAAATTGGGTAATGGGAAACAATGATAATGTTGGTTTTGAGTTGTTTTTCAATTTGCTCTTTTATTTTGAGGCTCATATCGGGTTTGAACTTTCTGGGTTTTTGCTTTACGGGTGGAAAAGAAGGGTCTGTGGGTAACCTATGCACTACCACGTCAGTTGAAATGCCAGTCATATCATCATAGGACCATGCAAAGACATCTTGGAACATAGTCAAAAATTCAAGCATCTCCTTTTTCTGCCTCTCATTCAAATGAATACTAATTTGCACCTCCTTAACTTCATCCTTAGTGCCAATGTTAACCTTTTCTGTTTCTTCCAGGTTCGGTTTTGGTTTTTCCTCATATTGTTCAAGGTCCTTTGCAAAAGAATCGAATACCTCCTCATTATCACTCTCGCTTTGGAGTTCGGATTCACAGACCTCCAAGTCATGAGTGATATAGAGATTGCCGTTATTGAATTCCAGAATTGTGATATCCAAAGGGTCAAATAATTTTATTTTTGGCCATCTGAAAGAATTAATGAATGTGGGATAATAAGCAAATAAGCATACAACAAACAAATGGTCAAGCAATACAACGAAGATATAAACAAATGAATAAACAAAACAACATGACAAGAACAACTTGTACATTTTCATAAAACCTTTGATTGAAAGCAAATGGAAATGAAAACTTAACAATATTTACATGCAAAAATGTTAGTCAAAAAGTAAAATTGTTTTCATTGGCTATTTACAGATGCAACTTTTCATGAATTCACATGAATGATAAACCCCTTTCAGTTTACCGAAACTCCTTCCGAACGGGCAGGAACTCGGCTGTCCAATTGGGAATTGATCCTTCGGGGATGTCAGGAAATTCAGCTTCGCCTGGAACACTATCTTCAAATGTTGCCCCAACGAACAATTGGGCCAAACTAGCTTCAATTTCGTCAACTGGGTTGATTTCTGACATGATCACCTCGGCTGGTCGTGGGAAAGTATAATGCAGTGGTGGAATGTCAAGAGCCCTTTGCCTTCCTTCTTTCTCCGCTTTCTTGCGCTCCTTCATTTCTCTGATATCCTTAGCAGTCGGTCGGAAACCCAAACCAAACGAATCATTTTTCTCCACAATTTCCACTGGCTTTAAAATTCCTTGCAGATCTCGTCCCAGCCCTTTGTCAAATTCATAGCCTCCACGGATCATCTCCTTAGCCATCATGACACTGGCCCTTGATAGAGCTTGCTCCTCCTTTGTTATCCAACTGACGGAGACAATATCAGATGTGCTATGAGGGGTCACTGTGGAGCTTCGGCTACCCTCTTCTTTGGACTCGGAATCGATGATTACAAGGCAATCCTCTTCGACAAATATAGTTATCAGCTTGTCATTTACTACAAATTTCAACAACTGATGTAATGAAGAAGGCACCGCCCCAGACTTGTGAATCCATGGCCTGCCAAGCAAAACGTTGTAAACACTAGGAAAGTGCATGACTTGGCAGGTTATTTGAAACTGGGCGGGTCCCATTTCAACTACTAAATCCACTTCTCCTATTGGCTCTCTTTGTGCTCCATCAAAACCTCGAACTATGGTCCCTGAAGGCCTCAGCTTGATGTCTTGCAATCCCAGCTTCTCCAAGGTGCTCCAAGGACAGATATTAAGCGCGGATCCATTATCAATCAAAACCTTCGGCAGCCTTTTCCCATTGCACCTAACAACTATGTACAGGGCCTTGTTATGTCCAATGCCTTCCGCCGGCAATTCCTCGTCAGAAAAAGTAATTTGCTTGGTGAATAACACACTCCCAACCACGTGCGAAAAATTATCGACAGAAATGTCCCTAGGGATTTGAGCTTTAGTCAATACCTCGATCAACGCATCCCTATGCACATCTGAAGAAAAAAGTAAATCCAACATGGATATCTGGGCAGGTGACTTGCTTAGCTTCTCAATCACATTGTATTCACTTCTCTGGAGCCTTTTAAGAAAATCCAAGGCTTCCTTCTCAGTGATTGTTGGTTTGGCGGGTGGCTCGGAATTATTTGCTTGAATCGGAATGGTAGCTTCAAATGGACTTACGATTTTCCCTGATCTGGTGACCACTGACACTTCTTCCTTCGCGATTGACTTTTCCCCAATCTGTACAGTAGGTTCATTGTAATTCCATGGCACTTGTTGCAGACTCAGAACAGGCTCCTGCTTCGGGAATTCGATGATTACTGGCTCCAAAGCCTCACTCTCCGCTGGCGTGAGATCCAAAACAAAGGGCTTTTCGTCCTCTTCAAATGGCAATTCTATGACAAAGGGTTGGTCTGTGACCCCAAACACTTCAGCTTCCCTTGTCAATTCTTTGACCGGTTCCACATACTCCGTATCATCCAGAATAACCCCAATGATATTGGCATGTTCCGGTAAAGGGTTCCTATTTACGTTCGGCCCTTGCGCCTCCCTTTTCCGGATTACAATCTCCCCGGCTTCAACCATATCTTGGATTTTATGCTTAAGCGCCTTGCAATCAAAGGTGGCATGTCCGGGGGCCCCAGAATGATAAGCACAGACAGCTTGTGGATTATACCACGCGGGCATGCCATATGGGTAGGTAGGAGGGGGTACTGTACTAATTTTCCCGGCGGCCTTCAACTGGTCATACAATTGGTCCAGAGGCCTGCCTAAATTGGTGAATGTACGGCTAGGTGGTCGGTTGTAAGGTTCAGGAGGTTGAGGATGGTTGTAAACAGGTCTATTTGGTGGAGGAAATCTTAGGTTATATGGAGGGCGAGGTCGGTTTTGAGGTGGATTTGGTTGGGAAATTTGAAAAGGGGCTGAAAGTGGGTTAGGATAACTTGGGCGAGGTCGAGGGTGGTGGATGTTGGTGGTATATACAGGATGCGGGTTTGAATAGTAAGGGTAATGTGGTTGGTAGGTTGGATTGTGTTGGTATCGGGGTCGGGGTGAAGGGTTTTGGTTCCAAATAAAGGTTGCATCCCCCTCCTTCTTTTTGAACGGCGGCTTTTTCACATTGCTTCCTTGACCTTGTAAAGCATCCAACTGGGATTTGAGAGCAGAGACGTTGACAATTTTCCCGACTCTTACAAAGTCATCAAACTCTTCCAATTTATTCACAATGGCAGCAAATGAACAACCAGTCATACGGAAAATTTCTTCGAAATATGGAGGATCATGCGCCTTTATGAATGTGCGAATAATTTCATCCTCGGTTATCGGAGGCTCCACTTTCGCAGCTATCTTTCTCCATCTCTTGGCATATGTCTTATGATCTTCAGACGGTCGCCTCTTCGTTCATTCCAAAGTAGTTCGGGTTGGTGCCAGCTCACAGTTATACTCATATTGTCTGATGAAGGCATTGGACAGATCGAGCCAGGTCTTCACTTCCTCTGGCTTTAGGTTGGAATACCAATCGAGAGCATCCCCTTCTAAGCTTTCTGGAAATAATCTCAACGGCAAATTCTCGTCATCCACTGGCTTGCCCAACTTGTTAGCAAACAAACGCAGGTACGTCTTAGGGTTACCCGTTCCATCATATTTGTTGAACTTAGGGGTCTTGAACCCCACCGGTAGTTGTACGTTCGGAAATAGGCACAAATCATCATAATCCAACACCCCTTGTTTGCTTAAACCTTGGCTTTTCCGAATAAATTCATCAAAACGATCCAAGCGTTTAAGTAATTTCATATCAATCTGGGCAGACGACTCTCCCATTTCTGGCTTATTTTGAAAAGTGTGCTCCGGCACCACGGGCTCCGCGGTAGTCTGATAAAAAACTGGTGGGTTCAAATGCAGGGTCGGATTGTCTTGAGGCTGAAATCCTTGACCATAAGGAGGGTAGAAAGGAGGATTTTGAGTAAAAGCATATTGCGGGTTTACAGTTCCCTCAAACGTAGTTTGAAATGGAGGAATAACAAATGGTTCGGATTGTGTTTGTGTGGCGGGTACAGGTTCAGGTTGCACTCCGCTACTAACGAGCTCATCAATCAACTTCTTCTGAGCGGCCATTTCCGATGCCATTTCCCCAAATTTTGTGAGTAACTCTGTCAACTGAACCCCAGGACTTGCAGCTTCCGGCTGGGTAGTTGCGACGGCCTTATCAGATGATTCTGGTTGAGTACTCATGTCTACACGATTCCTTTGGGCTTTACTTCGGGATCGCGTAATAATGGGGCTTTTCCGAAAAGCTATTTTGAAATTTACCTGAGAATGCAAAAGACTTCTTTAGATAAATCAATGATTACTGAATTTCTGCAATTTATTCAAAAAAAGAGAAAAAAGAAAAAGACATGAGTTAGTAATTATTCAAACAATTCGGATGTATGTCTTATTTGGGGGGCCCTTTTTGTGCCAAGGGTAGGCCTAGCATGATGCAACACCTTCGAAATGGGACCCGTAATACAAACCTGTTTTTGACAATAATCCAAAATAAGAGCAAAAGAAAAGTCATTTTCATTGATAAACTTGCCAATATTTACATCATGTCACGAAGACGATTCCGTACAAGATTACCAAAACTTCTGAACCTATCTAATACAGAGTCCTTTGTTTCCCTAGCATATGAAATTCTAACACATTCAGTTTGGTCATATAATTCTGCACATTTCCTTTTCAGCTCTTGACGCTTTCCTTGTTCATTTTCATACAATTGCTTGTTTTGCTCGGCCATCCCTTTGTATGCTTCGGCAGACTTACTTAACTGCAGAATTTCCCTATCTTTTGCTTCGACAATGGCCTTTAACCTTTTCACCTCCTCAGCTGGCTCATCTTGAATTTCTTGCGCAGCGGATCCTCCTACCCAGTCTTCGTATTGTGAAGTCGTCAAACCCTTCTGCTTGAGCTCCGGGATGTATCTAAAACTCACGTCATCGGATAGCGTCACCCAGGCGTCAATAATCCGATCTTTCATAGGGATTTGATTTGGACACATTCCCCAGTTAAAAATAATGGTGACTTCGCTCATGTCAATTACGGGTGGTATTTCTTGGACACGCCCTAATTGTCTGAGAAACCTTTTTGGGGCGTACGCGGTAATCCCTTGAGTACCCAGTAGGAGAATGAATTCGGATGCCTGAGTGCGAAGAACGGGTTTAGTACAATCGGTCCAATCCAACACCCATCTAATATTTTGATCGGTCACGTTCTTCAAGAAATCCACAAACTCAGATGCATTACACGGCAGATTGTCTCTGTTAATTCTCTTGTGATGCGTGGTTATCCAGTTGTATGCGGACATTGGTAGACTCGATGAAATAGCCGATCGTCTCATGAAATGCTCCATTCCCCATATATGTAAGATCAAATTTGAACCACAAAAGAACTTTTTCCCTTTCTGACAGGTAGTGCAGGCTATGAAGATGTCGGCCAAAATGGTAGGAATAATGGAACACGGCCTATCATTAATTCCGAGAAACAAGTCATACAGGATTCTAGTGAGCTTGAAGGCTATCTTTTTGTCTTTCCTAGGAAAAAAGTAGGTTCCCGTCATGACTAAACCGTATACCCAGACTCTCTTTCGATCCCACGTTTCCTTGGAAGTAAACGAGAAATCCCCTTGATGCCTCTCAAAACCATCTCTTAGCGCAAATCGATCAAATAAGAACTTCGCCTCTATATTTTGGTCTGCCCCTTGTAGTACTGATTCCTTTAACCCAGTGAAACGGCAAAATTCAGCTTTGTTAGATACTAGCGGCAATACCACGGCAGTTCCTTGAATCGGCAAATTGAGAAATCCAGCGATTTCCTCAATTGTTATGGTCATCTCCCTTTTTCCAAGTCTAAAAGCAGAACAAATGGGGTCCCATAGATGCACCAAAGCTTCTACCAAATATCCATCGGACTTAATGTCCTTGAAATCCCCGATGTGTCCTAATCGATCGGCTATTTGGTTAACCTCATTGGGTGAGAGTAACGTGGGCCATCTTTGTACCTCCGGCGGCACTACTAACATCTGTTGCACTCGGCGAGGGCTCTCCATCTAGAAACCAAAACCGGAGTTAAATACCTTACCTACAGGTCCCATTTCTCTGGTTAACAGGAATTTAAACGTGCAAATCCCAAAAATTGAGTTAAATACCCATGGGATTTAGGTTGGCTTGTCCCTAATGCGGGATTCCCTAAGTGGCATTCCCTTTCTAAGGCTTATGCATGATGCCATTCTTATCAAAGCAGGGAAAAACGCGATTTGAAATGAGACGTGACCTAAGGAGCCCTTTGTTTGCCAGGGTAAGCCTAAAATGGTATGACATTAATTTATGAACAAAATATACCGAAATTTCTAAACGTGCAATAGCCTATCTATAAGGGTAGGTCCTAAAAGAGGATCATGCCAGACCTCTTATTTGCTAATGTTTGTGAATGCAATGGGGGCACAAAACCAAGAAAAGTTAGCTCAGTCCGATAAATACACATAACACATTGTAACAACGAAATCAACACAAGGGAATAAAGCAATAAAAAGAAGAAAGGGGTTGGACCCCTCCCCTCGTGAATAGTGTCCCTAATAGGGTAAGGTCGACTCTACCCTAGGCAAGCTAAAATGGATGCATGAGGTTAGGGTTCACTAATGCATCTAGACTCAATAAGTCATAGGTCCCCGAGCCTTCAGACTTGGAAACCAAGGGTCATCACTCCCAAGGTTCCTTGTCGGTGGCTCGAGCGATTCCCCAGGCGTTGCTACGCACACGTCGTGTTACGGCTACCCGTCTGGGCAAATCTAAAAAAAATCCTCAACCTTCGACTAAAAACTAATAGGTTATCAACCTAAAGTTTAAAGCGGAAGATCGAGTGACCCCTCGGATCATGCTACGCACACGTCGTGATACGATCACATGTCCAAGTGGGTCGCCTAAAATCCTAATAGGGTGGAGTGGCGTGACAAGCCACTAAAAGAAAAATAAATGAAGGGTAAAAATAATTAAAGCGTATGCGCGTATGCTAGTGCTCGTTTGGAGGGGAGGGATCAAGAACCAACGCGAGGCTCTAAGGTGACACACCCCCCCAAATGCAATGCGAGCGCGAGGTAAGCAAGTAAACATACATCCAATCAACCAATCATACATTCGTGAGTGAGGGAGTAGTTGGATACGCGTGAAATGCAAAAATCCTAAAAAATGCAATCCTAAACACCCAAATGTGATATATGAAAAGATTAAAAGAAGAAAAAGATTGATTAAATCAAAATTGCTCGGACTCTCGAATGTCCCCAGTGGAGTCGCCAACTGTCGCGCCCCATTTTTTTATAAAATAAATAAATGGTTTAAAAATGTATTTTTTGATTCAATTTGTGATTTGGAAAATGAATTGTGATTTAAAAGAAAAATGGGTCTAAATGGGGGTTTGAGAATGCGACGATTTGACCCAAAATTATAGTTTAAAAAGGATTTTTTGAAATAAAAAAATCGGAGTCGCCACTTGGTAATGAGTTAAGGTGTACCAAGTCACCTAAAAATGAATTTTTAAAGAAAAATAGGAAAAAGTAGTAAGAAACCCCTTTTAAACGACTCCTAGTCCACGTAAACCAACGAAAAAGGTTCGGGAGTCACATTTGACGAAGGGGAAGGCAAGGATAAAATCCAAGGCACCCCTTCGACCTAGCCAAGGCTAGTTGCTTGATTTAATCAAAGATTTTCTTGTTTTAATCAAAGAATTTATTACATTTGGATGTACTACATGAATGCAAACCCTAGACCTAGGGGTATTGGGGGAAATTTCTCTTCAAAGGTTGAGTGGTGCCAATCACATTAATTGTGAAGCCCAATGACGATCCTTTGAAGAAGTCACGAATAATGCGAGTGGGATGCAAATGAATGGAATGCATGTATGCAATGTGAGGACATGAGTTTTGAAAAAGTAATAAAAAAACAATAAATATGTGAAGGAAAATGTGCACGTAAGTGGGCAAGGTACGGTATGTGAAATGATAATATGAAGTGCATGTGTGCAAGTGATGATAAAAGTGTTCGTGTGCAAGTGAAGAAACATAAAGGTGCACGTGTGCAAAATGGAACAAAAGTGTTCGTGTGCAAGTGAAGGGATAAAAGGTGTATGTGTGCAAAATGGAACAAAAAGTGAAAGTGTAATGATAGAGTGGATTTAGAATGCATGAGCCTAGGGAACGCATGCATATTGGGTACGGGGAGACCTAAATCGTGACTCAATTTACCCTTTTATAGAGGGAATACAAGCGTGCTAAGGCTTAGAAAAAGCCACGCTCGTCTATATCCCATATTTAAGGGGACTCTCAAGCGAATGAACCCTATAACTAGCATGAAATGCAAAAATCCTAAAATGGAGGGAAAAGGGGGTCGAGGGGCATGCAAAATGATAAAACTAAAAGAATGCATGACATGTAATGAACATGCAAACATGTACTAACGAGGGGAAATCCCTAAGGGTCTAGCGTTGGACTAGCCCATTCTATGAATTCCGACTAGCGTTGGACTAGTGGAAACGTACATTCGTCCATCACATTCATTCATGACCATGGAAAGCGAGTAGACATGCCAAACACTTATAAACACATAGCACATAACACTTAGCATGCTCAACTAGATGCAAGAACCTAATTAAAGCAAGTAACACATAACACATAGGCAATTAAAGCCCTAACTATTACATTTGCTAGCTAGGCACACGTCTTCGATAGGTCTTCATTGAATGCTCCTCCAAGCCCTATCTATTACAAGCCAAGAGGTGTACACATACCCCATAAAGAAGAACTTAAATAAAAGCAAAAGTAAATGAAATGAAAGAACTAAAGAAAGGCAATGAAAGCAAATAGTCATGTAATTTCCACGTAACACGTTGGATCACATAGAAGAGATACAAAAAGGGATAAAAGAAAATATACCGCCCCCTTTGAATGGTGACCAAATGAAAGAAAAATGGCTTCAAAACAATAAAAAGGTCAAGGTACCACTTTAATTGAGAAAAATTAAAAGAAAATGGAAACAACCGTCAAATTGAATCACTCGAAGCATTCCAAGGAAAGTAAACTACTCGTACTTAACCAATTAAGACAAACAAAAACCCAATTGGAAAAAAAATTAAAGAGGTCTAAAGGGCCAATTTATTACTATTATAAACACTAAGGAACTAAAAAAACATAAAATAAAATTAAGAATCTAAGGTGAAACTTACCAAATCAAACTAGAAAATTCACAAAAAGGTAAACGAGGAGCAATTTACTAGTAGCTAAACAACCAAATGCCAAAGAATCCAAAAAAAATCAAATTAACTACAAGTCTAGGAAAAAGAAATTATTAGACCCTTCAAATTCATTCTACAATCCCTTAAGTATCTACCCAAAACAAATCAAGATGTATTAAAGAGGAAATGGCATGTTAGGAGGACAAAATTAATTAAGTTTCCAATTAATTGGGCCATGGAAGCATTAGATGGAAGCCAAGGGGTTGGAGTGCGATTTTTGAAAGTCATTTTCATGCAAAAGCCATGCAATCACGTAGAAGAAACTTTCTCTGCAACAAATTTCATTTCCAGCCGTGGCTTCTTTCCATTCTACCATGCAAACACAATCCAACAAACAAAAAAACTTGTAAGGAGATCAAACATTCTTCCCCCTCTTCGGAACGCAAAAATCCAGAAAACAAGAATATTCAAATGCTAAAACAAAATCCAGCAACTTTGACTTGTTCTTCCTATTTCATGCTGCAAAAACTGAAAACTAGCAAGGTAGACAACTAAACCAGTTTTGGTGAATTGCTGCATTACCGAGTTGCTCAAATGCACTCCTAGCACAATTAAAAATTCAGCCAATCGATCCAAGCTTCAACATTAAATCAAAGACAAGCGTAACTCAACAGGCCAACAACTCCAAATACAAATTCTGGCAGCCTCTCATGCGAAGAAAAATGAAAAAAAAACTTTCTTATAATCTGCTGCAAATTTGTAGCTTACTCTTTGTACAGACCATCCATGAGCTCAAATCAAAACATAATGAGGCAAATATCGCATGTTACCCACTAGTATACCCCAAGACATAAACCATTTAACATGCTCAAACAAGCAAAATATAGTTCGGTGACTGCTAAAAAAAACAAAGTGCAGCAGCAATTTCCAGCCGCAATCTTTCGCATTTTTATCATGCAAACAAATTCATCAACCCAGAAATTATTGACCCAATTTAAAACATGAAATTTTGGGTGCAAGATTAAGATGGCAAATCTGGTTTTGATCATCAACAAAGGAAGGAAATTCATTATCCATCAATAATAAAAGAAGCAAATCTGGCTTTGTGCACCTTCAGCCGCAGCTTTTCTTGCATTTCAACATACAAATGTGTTCACCATATATCAGAGTTTTAACTACCAATCACCAACTAAACTTGTAACTTCATTGTAGCATTAAAACAAGAAAATGGAGCTAATCATCAAAGGTAGAAAGAAAACTAAACAGCACAAGAATGAAACAGAAAAAAACGCAGCAAGCTTTCTGCAATTCGGCACTTTACAAAATCCAGCTTTCAAACACAATCAAATCCAAACACAAGGCTTTAAACTAGGCAGCAAACCATCATCCAAACAAATAGAAAAAAAAAACTGAGCAAAATCCAGTGCAAATACAAATAAAATACGTTCAGCAAGTTGAAAAATCTGGAACATATAAAACTGATTTGGCAAGTTGAAATGCATTTTCCAGCAAGTACTTGGGCATGAATCCGAATTTACCTCGGTTAAATCATTGTGTTAAGTACCCAAAACTAACATGCAAGGCTACTTAATGAAATTACTATCATTTCTAGTTCAGATCAAGTTCGGACAGCAACTATAAACATCCACAATTCCAGAAATTCTGTTCACCATCCTTGGATGAACTTGCATGTAGCCGTTCACTATTTCATTTTTTTTTCTTGCTTAGCCGAACCAATAAACTTCCTGCAAAGCTTAATCATCTGATTTTAATTAGTCAAACACCTAACCAAGTGAAAATCAACCACTTTCCAGCAAATTTCATGCTAAAATACCCATGCTATTTCCAAAACAACTTCAACGGCTAAACTGGAAAATTTGTTTAACAATCAAACAACTTCCAATAAAAATTTCCAGCCAACCAACCGAATTTCTGACCATACAATACACATGCAACACCAATTAACAATCTATCTATTAATATTGGATCCAAGACCGAGTTCAAATGTCATCAAAATTACCATCTAGCCAGAAATTCATCCCAACTCTCTCGATTGACATGCATGCAACCAGATTTTTGGTATTCCTTCAATTTTCTTGCTTAATCCAAGTAAATTAGCTTCATGCAGAGCTAGATCATCCAGACTTTGGTTAGTTAAACATACATATAGCTCAGATCATCAAAACTTGGTCAACCGAAGCTGCAAATTTCCAGCTTAAACTCTCGGCAACCATAGTTCCTGCTCAAACAGATTTTTCTGTGACTTAACTATCATCTGACCACACAACCCCACATGCATGCTTATAGACAGCCTCATCAACCCATAGACCACTCAGCTAAGACCAGAAATTACCTTAGCTTGAAGCCTAAAACACACGACTGGCAGCTGCAAATTCTTCCTTCTCGGTCAGTCCAGAAATTTCAGTCCGCCACTCTCCCTCTTGCTTGCTCAAACTCGCGGCTGGATTGAAGATAATATAGCTCTCGGTTTTTCCGCCTGCTCATGACTAGAATAAAGAGTGAGCAGCAGGTCTCCCTCCCTCTTCTTTTAGCTTGCGGCCGAAAGGAAACAATGAGATGCTCAGCTCTCCCTCTCGGTCGTTAATCCCTATGCAATTGCTCCATCACAGCTCACGGCAGAATAAGGCAATGGAAATGTGAAACAAAAAATATGGAAGAGTTGTGGTGATTAATAGTTGATATAGTGGCGTGTGGTAGTGGAGAAAGAAACCGACACTAAGGATAGAAACTACTGGATTGTGAAGTGGAAACGGATTCGGCCGAAATTGGGAAGTGTTTGGAGTTGCATTTGTTCAAGAATCATTTCTTGGCTGCATGGTGAATTTGAATTGGAGAAGGGCTATTTTGGTCTTTTCACATTTCATCCAAGGTTCCACTTACGTCCTCAATCCTAATCAAATTCCAAAATTTATCCCAAATGTAAATCGAATGCCTACTGGTATACTACCCTTGCAGAATTCAATTATTGAAATACATCATCCTAAGGGTAATTGTAGAAAGTTTGCCCTTAAAACGATTCAACTTAGTTCTAGTCTCCCTTAACACCTATCATTATCGATACTTAAAATTAGCTATTGAAATTCAAGGAATTAATATTAAAGCAATAACACACTCTACGTCAAGAAATATTAACTTAACTTGGCAAAAATTCAAATAACCCAATATTTTGCACAAATAACCCAAAGTATAGTTCAAAAAGGGTTTTTTGGATGGAAAATGGAGCCGGCAGAAATAGAATTGTGATTTTTTGATTTTTTGATTTATTTTTTTTGATTTTTTTTTGATTTATTTTTTTTTGATTTATTTTTGATTTTTTTTTATTGAATAGAAACTAAATCTAAATAAACTAGAATCCACAAAGCACAATTTTCCATTTTTCATCAATTTCCTCTTTTCTTTTCTTTTCTTTTTTCACAAATTTTACGTTAAAACTTAAAACTAAAACTAAAACTAAAACGTGAACAAAATTAATATGACAAATAATTAGCAAATAAAAGACAAATAAAAAGGTAACAACTAAAATGTAGACAATCTAAAACAAAATCATGAATTAGATGCAACATACAAATTATTTAAAAATTTGGTGTCTACATTGGCAATTGCCAAGACCAGTTGCATTGCCCGAAAGATGACCCATTGTATTTTATATTTCCAAATGCTGCGTGGAACTGGTCATCAAACTTATAGAAAATTGGTCAATCAAAGATGCATTGTTCCACTTTCCCAAAGTCACGTAATTGCTTATGGTAACTGGCAATATATTGAAGTAAGAAATGGAAGCATCCAATTGGGTATCACTGCTTCTATTGCAACTTGGTTTCAATCTTGCACTTGGGAAATTTTCTACGACTACGGCCCCGCTTAAACATCTTCAACAATCAAACATGGCCACCAAATCATTCGGTGGAAACTTCCCATTCAATAATTATCATGGAGCTTACACCTTAGACAACTGAAACAAGGTGCCAAGATTAGGAAACACATCAAACATTGACACTTAATACCGGATACAGCAAGCTTCCTAAATTGAACCGGGAACTTCTCAATTCACCTCACAATAGTCATTTGAAGTTAATAGCTTCGAAATTCAAGTTCAAGACGCTACTATAGTCAGCCTCCGCAACTGAACCAAGTTGATTTGGGCATAGAATCATCATGCCCGTGGCTTCATTTGTTCTTTAAGAAGTCATGAGACCACTTTCCATTTGATTTGTGGTTGATTCCATGAAATTAGAAGTTGTCTAAATCGAGTCTTACGAGGAAAGAGTAATTGCTAAAATCAATGCCCAGGCAACTACCTTTGCTAGCCAAACAATGTTCATTAATTTGGGAATTGCCAAAACTCAAATTAGGCAACACAAGTTTACAAATTCCAATAGCTTTCCAACTTCAATGTAAATTTTTTGAAGTCAATAAGTAACATTCGAATTGGCTACTGGACCCATATTTCCAAGTGGTATGATTTCCAAAACAACCAAGACTTGCCCGATTAAAAAGAAAAAAAAGAAGGAGTTGCGTCGAACTGAATGATAGTCCGTTGAGCATGTAATTCCAAGTGCTCAAATGAGTGATTAATCACAATCATTGGGGGCTCAAGTTTCTGGACCACTGCCATGCATTACTCCACTTTCCCAAAACTCCTCAAGCGTCAAGCAAGATATTGAAAATAGAAAGTGCCAAGACCAACTCATGGCCTAAACGAGCTTTCCGGCAATGTGGTGCTTCCCAAATTTCACCAGCTTCCTCAATTGAATACCATATGAACATATTGCCAAAATTTTTTGTAAAACTTTCGAATAAGAAATTGATTTCCTCGCTTCTAGCATATATGAACTTTATATAAAAAGACAAGGTTACCCGAAGCTATGCCGAAGTTTCCCAGCTTTCTTGAAGAATTACAATTTGCAAGTTTCACACCAGGTAACTAGTAATCTCGTCTGGAAACTTTCAAGCTAAGGAATTCAATTTTCTCACGGGTGCTGCCGCTGAATTTTAAAGTTCTTCTCCTTTTTTTTTTTTTTTTTTTGACCTGGTTGCCATTAAGAATTCAATCTTCTTGCACTAGTTGCTTGTTCAATTGACCTAATGACACTTAGTGCACATAGGGACTGATTAGCTTTGATTCATGCTTGACCCCCTGTCTCAAGTCAATTTTGGACTCCATTGTCATTTTGCATGTGAACTGGCAACATATGAAGATATGAAATTTGTAAGCACCAATTCCTTTTTTTTTCTTTTTTTTTATTACTGTCGGACAGAACCTGGCTCATCATAAACCTGCATATTACACGTTTTTTGGTCCTTGAAATCCGCATTGCATGATCTTGCATTGAACGAATGGCATAGCCGCCTCACCGCATATTCACATTGTTTAGATCAACACCATTGGATACAGTAACTTGCCAAATGGTTTCTTCATGCTATTATTCATTAATAATTGGTCCAATGCCAAATCACTCAAACTTCATTTGTTGCTTTGCATGCAATACACATTTTTTGTCTCAAGCCACGGCACTTACAATCGGGCCAAGTCCATAGTGTTTTTTTTTTGTGGCTTTTCATGTCAATTTAATTGATAACTGACATGAAGTGCTCACCAACACATGCATTGCAACTTTCTTGGAAATGCGTCCTTCTTATGAGTTTTTTTTTTTTTTTTTAGTTGCAGCTTGTATTGACACCCATTGAAGCGAGTTGACGTTCCAATTGTGTTTGACACTTTATAGCTCATGGAATTCAAAACACTAAGGTAGCTCACATGCCTCATGATTTTCACTTCTTGTCAATGCCAATTTTTTTTGTGATATGAAAGGAGGATCCCTTGCGACAACATACACGGTGGACCCTCACTTTGAAGAAAGTGCAACCGCAAACTCCCACGAGAGCCCATCATGGCTTGAGTACAAAGAAGATGGCACAACGAAAACTTGAAGAAGGTGCAACCGCAAACTCCCACGAGAGCCATATTATGGCTTGAGGAGTACATGAAGGAGATGGCACAACAAAAATTTGAAGAAAGTGCAACCGTAAACTCCCACGAGAGTCTATCATGGCTTGAGAAGTACAAAGAAGGAGACGCGATTACCCACTTTAATAAAAAAAACTTACCCAAAATTCAAGAAGCCTTTTACTATCTTCGATCATGCCATTTTAACCAAACTTTCTTTTTCCTTGCTTTTGTTGCAGGTAGGTCTTGATGCAATGGTGGTGTTCAAGGAAGTCACATCTTCAAACGAAAAGTATCTCCTTATCGCTGACAGTGATGGTGACTCTGGTGACAAAGGAACGAAATTATTGGTGCATCCCCCTATACAAGGAACTTACTTTGGTAAGTGGCCTTCTCACCAGTACTCAGAATTGAAGGACTGGTCACTTGAACTTCCTCAAGATGATAGCACGAAGGTTCACTCCTTGAAATCCCTTATTCATGATAAGGAGCCAAGGACAACTCCTTTTCAAACCCTTGGCAGGCGGATCATAGACCGAGATGCACACTGGGGTCCTTCCTTGAGACTCATTGGTGCATTTAGTTACATCGAAAATTACTGGGAATGGTTGGAGGATATCCTCGATAGGAGCAAACAAGTGCTCTGTGAGAATTACTTGTTTGACGCCTTATATGCTTCGCTTTTCACATATGATAGGAATCCCCATGTACTTAGGGCATTCTGTTGGCGTGGTGTCCGGACACTAATACCTTGCATACATCTGCCGGAGAATTGTCTCTCTCACTTTGGGATTTGCACAAGTTAGGAGGACTTCCAATCATCGGGGGTATTTATGAAGAGGTAATCCCATGCGCGGATGAGCTAACTGGAGTTAATGAAAAGAAATTAAGGCATATTCCACAAAGTTGTGAGTATTTGTTCGCAGCCTTACATCATCTTCAACATGGGGAATCCAATCCAGCCGGAGTTTCTGCTACCCAATGAATTAACTTCTGGTTTAAAGGCAAAACCAGGTACTCAAAGCCAAAGCAGAGAAGGATAAAGAGGGCATCTCGTGCTCAAGCGACCCAGAATCCGAATGGAGAAATTGGACAACCACGCAAATTTTCAAGTCAGGACAATGGTGTATTTGATACCATCGGAGTTAAACTTCACTTGCGGGAAGAGATCTATCTTGCAGCATTTATATCTTGCTGGCTCTGTGTTTTTGCTTCATCAGATGAGGACCTCTATTATATTAGACCATCTAATTTCAAAATGACTAGTATTGATGTGCGACGGATCTAGACGAACACCAAGTTGTGATGATTTGCGGAACTTTGACCCTTCTAGAATCACAAGCCACGAACTAAGGAGATTCCTTAACCCAAGACTAGCAAATTTAGTGAACCAAAAGTATAGATAGTAGAACGCCACAATCAAGGAGACTACTTGATTGATAAGTTCAATGAACAGCTTGAGATTGATTCTCAAGTATTCAAAGGAAATTCTCTTGAGGCAAGAGAGAGTGAAATAACTCACATATATTTTATAAAATCTGAATTGTTCTTTAATGAATGAAAACCTAGGCTATATATAGCCTTACAGGACTCAAACCCTAGAATGTCCAATGGACGACCTTGCCCTTCATTAAGGGTGAAAATATCTAACAACTAATTAACTAAAATTAAGACTCTAAATTCGGCCAAAGTGAAGGGAAAATTGACCGAAATTATTAATGCTAACAAACAACTAATAATGGTAATTAAAACCCTAATTAGCAAGCTAGTACTCCATGAACTAGTCTTCATTTGGCTCTTCCATTTGAAGGAAAGTGTAGAGAGTAGTTTCTCCATTATGTAATCCTTCAATGGTCCTCAAGTCATCACCAACTCGTTCTTGAATCGTGCAAACAAGAGCTTGAAGTGAATCTTGAATTCTCCTAGCACGCGCTCTTGTAATTGGACCACTGGGTATTTGCATGACCTGAGCACTAGAAGTTTGAGCAGCCTTGAGCCCCTCCTCATTAGTCCCCTCCTCTTGAAGGCGATTTGTCCTCAAATCAAACTCATCGTCTGCATGAAAAGGACTCAAGTCAGATACATTAAAAGTAGCATGTACCCCATACTCACCTGGAAGTTCAAGTTTGTAGGCATTGTCATTTATACGCTCCAGGACTTGGAATGGACCATCTCCCCGTGGAAGTAGCTTACTACGCCTTTTGACTGGGAACCTCTCTTTGCGCATGTGTATCCATACCCAATCGCCAGGCTCAAAGATCATCTTGCGGCGCCCCTTGTTGGCACTTTGGATGTATTGAAGTGTACGCTTCTCGATGTTGGCTCGCACCTTAGTGTGTAACTCACGTACATATGCAGCTTTGTTCTTACCATCCAAGTTAACTCTCTCATGAACAGGTAAAGGAGTTAAATCCAAAGGTGTGAGAGGGTTAAAGCCATACACAATTTCAAACGGCGAATAATGTGTAGCAGAATGAACAGTGCGATTGTATGCAAATTCCACATGTGGTAAGCAATCTTCCCAAGATTTAATGTTCTTCTTAATAATTGCGCGCAATAGGGTAGATAAAGTCCTATTAACAACCTCGGTTTGACCATCAGTTTGTGGGTGGCTAGAAGTAGAAAATAGCAATTTAGTACCTAGTTTACACCACAAAGTTTTCCAAAAATAGCTAAGGAATTTGGCGTCCCTATCAGAAACAATGGTGCGTGGCATGCCATGTAATCTAACTATCTCACGAAAGAATAAATCTGCAACATGCTTAGCATCATCTGTTTTAAGACAAGGAATAAAATGGGCCATTTTGGAAAAACGGTCAACTACCACATAGATTGAATCATGTCCTTTTCTAGTCCTAGGTAGTCCAAGCACAAAATCCATTGACAGATCAACCCATGGTTCATGTGGAATTGGCAAAGGCGTATAGAGACCATAAGGGTGTACCTTTGATTTTGCTTGGTGACAAGTCACGCACCTTTCAATGTGGCGTTCCACGTCACTCCTCATGCGTGGCCAGAAGAAATGTTCTTGGAGAATCATTAAGGTCTTGGCAATGCCGAAGTGTCCCATTAGCCCTCCTCCATGAGATTCTCTTACTAAGAGTGTGCGCATGGAGCTCTTGGGAATGCAAAGCTTGTCCTTGTAGTATAAGAACCCCTGAGAGATGAAATAATGCTCACGAGAGTGTCGTGGCAAGGAGGAAAAAATCTCACCAAAATCTGAGTCAGTTGCATAAAGTTCTTTAAGGAATTCAAAACCAAGCAACTTAGCATCTAATGTAGTGATAAGTGTGTGTCTTCGCGAGAGTGCATCAGCCACTACATTCGTCTTACCTGTCTTGTATTTGATCACAAAGGTAAAACTGTCAATGAAGGTAATCCATCGTGCATGTCGCTTACTCAACTTGTCTTGGGACTTGATATGCTTGAGCGACTCATGATCTGTGTGCAAGACAAACTCACGAGGGCGAAGGTAATGTTGCCATGTTTGTAGAGCTCGCACTAAGGCCATTAGTTCCTTATCATAGGTTGAGTAGTTTAGAGCAGCTCCATTCAACTTCTCGCTAAAGTAGGCAACTGGGCGACCCTCTTGGAGTAAAACAGCTCCAATACCTATACCAGAAGCATCACACTCTACTTCAAAAGCTTTGTCAAAATTAGGTAAACTAAGAACAGGTGCATGTGTGAGCTTGTGTTTAAGTAATTGGAAAGACTTAGCTTGTTCCTCTCCCCAATGAAATTGCACATCTTTCTTGACAATTGACGTAAGTGGGGCAGCAATCGTGCTAAAATCCTTGACAAAACGCCTATAGAAGCTTGCCAAGCCATGGAAACTTCTCACCTCACTTACAGTGGTAGGGGTTGGCCATTCACTAATAGCCTTCACCTTGTCTTGATCAACATGAATTCCCTGCTCACTTACAACATAGCCTAGGAAAACCAATTGATTTGTGCCAAAGGTACACTTCTTAAGGTTAGCGTAGAGGCTCGCCTCGCGAAGTGCATCTAGGACCATTTGTAAATGCACAACATGCTCATCTAGACTTTTACTATAGATCAAAATGTCATCAAAGTAAACGACCACAAATTTACCAATGAAAGAACGTAAAACATAATTCATGAGTCTCATAAAAGTACTTGGTGCATTGGTTAGCCCAAAAGGCATGACCAACCACTCAAAAAGTCCATGTTTTGTCTTAAATGCAGTTTTCCATTCATCTCCTTCTTTCATGCGAATTTGATGGTAACAACTTTTCAAATCAATCTTAGTAAAAATGATTGCAGCATGTAATTCATCAAGCATGTCATCCAAACGAGGTATGGGATGGCGGTACTTTACCGTGATGGCATTAATTGCCCTACAATCAGTGCACATTCTCCACCCTCCATCTTTCTTTGGAACAAGTAGAACTGGTACAGCACAAGGGCTTAGACTCTCTTTAATCCAACCCTTACTAAGAAACTCCTCCACTTGTCGTTGTTGCTCCTTGGTTTCCTCAGGATTGGTCCTATATGGTGCCTTGTTTGGAAGGGAAGATCCAGGAATGAAATCAATTTGATGTTCAATTCCCCTTAATGGAGGCAATCCATTAGGTATATCCTCAGGAAAAACGTCTTGATACTCCTGTAAGAGGTTAGTAATAACACTAGGCAAAGAAGCATCAAGAACATTAGTGATTAAGGATTCCTTGCCAAATAAAATAAATAAAACCTGATTAGAATGCAAGGCCTGTCTCACATCTTTCACCTTGGCAAGCATGCTGGGTTTTCTCTCTTATGTGGGCTCTAAGGCCGAATGAGAGTGATCCAACTTGCTTGAAGAAGGGTCGGCCAATACTAATCTCTTAGCTTTGGCGTTGTCCTTCTTGGTGGTAACATGCAAGTCATACTCTTTTTGTAGACTAACTTGATCCTCATGCACTTGTTGGGGTGTAAGAGGTGCAAGTGTAATCTTTTTACAATTATGCATGAAAGAGTATTTGTTCAAGAAACCATCAAAAGTGACTTTTTTGTCAAATTGCCAAGGACGCCCTAAGAGTATATGTGCAGCTTGCATTGGTACAACATCACACATGACATCATCTTCATACCTACCAATGCGAAAAGTAACCAAAACTTGTTTATGAACACGTACCTCGCCACTGTTGTTTAACCACTGAAGCTTGTAGGGACGGGGGTGCTCACTAGTTGGCAAGTTTAGTTTCTCCACCATTAATGCACTAGCAACATTAGTGCAACTTCCGGGGTCAATCACCAAGCTGCATACCTTGTTGGTCACATGGCACCTAGTGTAGAAGATGTTGTCACGTTGAAGCTCATCCTTACTAGCTTGAGTAGCTAGTGCCCTTCTTGCTACCAATCCAACTTTGTCTTGAGTTGGAACTTCCTCTATCCCATCTTCCTCTTCAACCAAGGGAGGCATGTCTTTGTAATCCTCCTCTTCATCATCAGTGACAATGTCTCCATTTGGTAGGACAAGCATGGTCCTTGGGTTTGGACATTGGCTTGCAATATGTCCAACTCCTTGACACCTCCAACATTTGGTGTCACGATTCCTAGGTTTTGAAGTTTCAATTGTTGGTTTTGAAACAACCTTGGAGTCGGTTTTGGCAAAAGGTGGCCGTGAGCTTGATCCTTGATCTTGCTTCGGCTTTGGAGTGGTCCAAGTATTCGAACCTCTCTCTTCCCTTCTAGGCTGGAATGGTCGAGTAAATGTTTGTGGATGAGGGTTATAATTTCTGGTTGTACCCCTCCTCTTGAGCCTTTGCTCAATCTTGATAGCCTTCTCCACCATATCTTCTATCTCCACATAGTATTGAAGCTCCAGTTGATCGGCTATTTCAACCCTCAGACCATTGAGAAATCTTGCCATTGTAGCCTCTCTATCTTCTTGAATATCAGCTCTTAACATGGAGATTTCCATGTCCTTGTAGTAGTCCTCAACTGAGCGTTGACCTTGTGTCAAGGTTTGAAGTTTTTGGTACAAGTCTCTATGGTAGTGACTTGGTACAAATCGCTTCTTCATCAATCTCTTGAGCTCAGTCCAAGTGGTTATAGGTAGTTCTCCACACCTTCTCCTGCTTGTAACCACTTGTTCCCACCAAACTATGGCATAGTCGGTGAATTCTACTACGGCAAGTCTCAATTTTTGTGCATCGGTGTAGTCATTACAATCGAATACTAGCTCCACTCGACTTTCCCATTCAAGGTATGTATCCGGATCAGATTTGCCTTGGAAAGGCGGAATCTTCATCTTAATCCCCTTGATTGCATCACCGATGGCTCTTGTGTTTCGCTTTGGCCTTCTTTGCTCGTATGCCTCATGTTCCGAATCGGCATTGGAGTCACTAGATTCCCCCAGGGTGAATTTTCCCCTAGATTTCCTAGAAGAAGCCCGAGATGAACTTAGTTGATCAATTTGCTCATGGATTGTTTCCAACCTTTGGTCAAATCTCCTCTGCATTTCCTTCCACATATTATCCATTTTAAGTGATAACTGAGCAATGGTAATTTCATGTTCCTGAGACATGGTGAAACCTGCAAAACTTGACAAATTGTTAGTAGAAAATGCCTCACTTGCTCCCTTAAGTGTTTCACTCCTCTCGTGTTTTCACTCAAGTGTTTATGGCACTCTAATGCTCTCACCAATTCACTTCTCAAACCACTTGTTTGTTTCCTTTGAAGAAATCAGAAATTTTCTCAAGGAAGTTCAATCAAACTTTAATCAAAATAGCTCCCAATTGTATCAAAGGAACAAGGAAACAAAAAGTAGAAATGGAAAGCTCAAGTAATGAATAAGGAATGGAAGAGGAAAGAATTGATGTACAAAGAAAAAGAAAGTCCAGGTACGATGATGGAGTTCCCAAGTGCTTTACTTATTTGCCCAATTGATTTTTGGAAACAAGTTAGGTGTTGGACTTATTTGGAAATTTCCTTAAAGTCGGCTAACCAAACAGAATTATTACCAAAATTTTTCCAGATTCCCTCTCCAAAAACCTTCCAAAATTTTTCCAGATTCCCTCTCCAAAAACCTTCCTAAAGTCGACTATAACAAATCAGAATTGTTCCCAAAAAAAATTCCAGATTTCCTTCTCTTTTGAAACCTCCCAAAGTCGGCTGCAAAACAGAATTTGGTAGCTAAAAAAATTTCCAGATTTCTGCTCCTTTTAAACCTTCCAAAGTCGGCTGCAAAACAGAATTTGGTAGCTTCCTAACCGCTGAAAATTTCCAGATTTGTTACCTTATCAAATCAGAATAGCTTCCACGAAAAAAATTCCAGATTTCTTGTCTTCTTGAAGCCTTCAAAAAGTCGACTATCCCTCACTAAAATTTCCTCTCTCCAGTCGTCCTTAGCTTGCCAACAATTCGGCCTTTCTCCTTCAAGACGCAACGCACAATTCTGTTCTCTCTTCCTTAGACAAGGCCACGACAGTTTTGTTTCTTGTTTCAAGGAAATGGCTTCTCAAGACAACGAGAGTATTGTCACGCAAGAGTCCCCCAAGCGGCTTGCTCAAGAAATTCCCAAGAGATTTACTCCTAAACCAAGGAAGCCCCGTATGGATGCAAGAACGTACAAGAAACTTTGTATACGAAGGCAAGTGCAAGTTTTTAAGGCCCAAGATAATCAAGAACCTCAAGCAAGGGTTGTTCAAGTGATCAAGACGCAAGGTGTTCGAGACTTTCAAGAAGAGGTTGGACAGAATTTTTGAGTTTCTTTTCTTTTTTTTCTTTTTTTTTCCTGGTGTAGTTTCTGGTTTGGTTTGGAACAAGGAGTAACAAGACAGCTTGGTCAATAAAATTTCGGCTTCTTTCTTTGTTGCTTGCTACCCGAATGCCTTTTCTCTTTTCTTCATCTTTTTTTTTTTGACTCTAAAACACACAATTACTCGGCTGTTTTTGGGTAAAATTCCAGAATGTTAATGTCAAACCAATGTTCTCTTTCAATCCTCCAATAATGATCAAAACATGTATCAAAGTTTCAAGACTTCAAGATTAGTTTCAAGAAACTCAAGAAACCCTAGATTATTGTAGTCCCTCTTCAAGATTCCAACCCCAAACAAGTTTAACCACAAAAATCAGTTTAGGAAACTAATGAAAACAACTTGGTGGAATAAACTAAAGTTTGGACAGATTTGGCAAGAAACTTGCACCCAAGGAAACCCTAGTTGCAAGTGAAAACCCTAGCCGTCGCAGAAATTTTTTGTTTTTGTTTGATATTTAAACAGAATATGCAACGAACAAAACACGGCTACACTTGAAGGCAGGCTTCAAGACAGAATCACACAACAAGTAATGCACGAAGTGGACACGAAGCAAAAGAAATCAAAGAGTGACTCAACAAGACAACAAAGGCGGACAGAATTTTTTTTTTTTGTAATAACAATCGGACTTGACACAAAGGAAGACACGACCAGAATTGCAAAATAAAATTGACTAGAAAGCTTACGAACAAACTCAACGGGATATACTTGATGTCGTCGACTAGCTCTGGATACCAACTGATGTGAGACGGATCTAGACGAACACCAAGTTGGGATGATTTGCGGAACTTTGACCCTTCTAGAATCACGAGCCACGAACTAAGGAGATTCCTTAACCCAAGACTAGCAAATTTAGTGAACCAAAAGTAAAGATAGAAGAACGCCACAATCAAGGAGACTACTTGATTGATAAGTTCAATGAACAGCTTGAGATTGATTCTCAAGTATTCAAAGGAAATTCTCTTGAGGCAAGAGAGAGTGAAATAACTCACATATATTTTATAAAATCTGAATTGTCCTTTAATGAATGAAAACCTAGGCTATATATAGCCTTACAGGACTCAAACCCTAGAATGTCCAATGGACGACCTTGCCCTTCATTAAGGGTGAAAATATCTAACAACTAATTAACTAAAATTAAGACTCTAAATTCGGCCAAAGTGAAGGGAAAATTGACCGAAATTATTAATGCTAACAAACAACTAATAATGGTAATTAAAACCCTAATTAGCAAGCTAGTACTCCATGAACTAGTCTTCATTTGGCTCTTCCATTTGAAGGAAAGTGTAGAGAGTAGTTTCTCCATTATGTAATCCTTCAATGGTCCTCAAGTCATCACCAACTCGTTCCTGAATCGTGCAAACAAGAGCTTGAAGTGAATCTTGAATTCTCCTAGCACGCGCTCTTGTAATTGGACCACTGGGTATTTGCATGACTTGAGCACTAGAAGTTTGAGCAGCCTTGAGCCCCTCCTCATTAAGTATGATGGCTGTCGGTCGTAAGACTTGCCTTGCTGTTCCTGTCCTACTAAGCATATATCATGGGCTCGATAAAATTTCAAACTCAGCTACCCCAGGGTGTGCGCGTGCGGCTTTTCCGGTGCACTACGTGTATGCCTGGTTAGCGAGTTATTTCTCTACCCATTATTTGACTCCAAATACCATGCCTGGACCCACAATGACCAACTATTCTGGAGAGGGTGGCGCACGATACTTTGATGAAAACAGTGCTCGTGACCTCATTCATCAGAGAGACAAAGCAACTTCGGGAATCACTTCTCTTGTGAAGAATCGCAATGAACTTTTTATTGACAATGGCAAATTACCGAATCTCGAACTAAGTTATTTTGTAAGCGTCTGCTCAAATTACTTAGTTTTGCATGCTGAAGGGGATTTTCTTGTTGAGCCATATAGTCCATATAGATTCGCACGGCAATTCGGGTTTTATCAAGTTCCTCCGTGATACACCGAATGTTAGGAGATTATTATTTTTTTTTTTAGTTTGATTTAAAACCTTAATTTGTTTTAAAGGGATTAGAAACCCTAAAGTCTAATAAAAAAACCCTAGTTTATTTGTGACTAACCGATTTTCTTAAATCTTTCATTTTTAATCGAAACCCTAATTGTAATCAATGAAATTGTAAAATCCCTCACATTTTGCTTAAAATTCCTTTTATTTGGCATTTATTCCTTTCTAATAGCTTTACTACTCATTGACACCCTCAGTAATTGCAATCAACCATAGAATTAAGGGTTTTCCTTTTCGTTTTCGAGTTATTGCAAATTAGGATTTTTTTCGTCTTTTCGTAGTGTGACCATTCGGTACGGAGTGTGTATCAAATTTGGTGATTAAGAGTGAGTTTTAGATGATATTAAGTGTGTGATTAGAAGTGATAATAATAAGTTTGTGAATTATAAGATAAAACCCTAGTATACGCGATTTAAGGAAAATCGGTTCGAACCGACGGGTACCGTTCACTACCGATTGAACATACCATTTGACCACCATTTTATCAAGTTAATCTCATTGTTATTAGAGCCTAAATATCAGCCCTAAATATGATCATTATGGCCGAAATTTTTGACCATTTAAACGAAAGGAAAAGAAACAAAATTGAGATGGAAATTGGTGGTGACAAGTGGCATCAATCCATGCACCTTTGACCCAAACCAAGACCAAGCCTTATAACCTTTCTTAGCCTTCATTCTTCTCCATTTCTCCAGCCTCCTAGCCATGAGCCTTGAGAGAAAAACAAGAGAAAGAAAGCTCTAAATCTATCTTGGGTTTTGCTTGATTGAGTGAGAAAACAAGAAAACTAAACCGATTAACTTGCAAATTGAGAATTTGGGAAGCTTAGGGAGCTAAATTTCACAAGGAGAGGTGAAGAATAACTCTTCAAACCCTTTTATTGAGGTATATTGGCTGTCCATCATCTTTAGTTCCTTTATTCTTGCTTAAGTTGCTATACAATTCATATTTTTGGTTGATTGATCGCTATGCAAGTAGTTGTGATGATTTTTGGAGAATTGGTAAGTTAGGGTTTTGTATTGTTCAACCATATTTCTTCTTATTTTGATGGAATATGATGTGAATAAGTGTAGACAAGGAGGTGAAGTGGTGTTTCAAGCTAGAATTGTGAAGATTAGCACTTGTATTCATGAATTCCAGTTTTCGATTTTGAAATTCCCCTGTTCTGACTGGTTCTGTTTGACCATGATAGGGGCCGAATTAGGCTTAGTACTAAACATGAAAGTTGTAGCAAATGATATTTCATAACTTTCTGTAAAATTTCAACTCAATCCGAGCACTATACCATGTGAAAAAACAAAAATACCCTGACTGCCATAGGTAGAGCTCTGTGGCCAGTTTTGACATTTCACCAATCTGACCGCGTCTGTTCACCCTGATCCGTACTGAATTAGTATTTGGCCAAAACATAGAAGTTGTAGTACTATATCTTAGCTTTCTAACGACCGTAAAAATGCCTCAATCAGACTTCGGTTGCCTGAGTTATTGCCGTTTACATATAGTGCTGTTAACTAGCCAGATTGTGAGATTCTGGTTCTGTAATTTGAAATTTTGGCCCAGATACACTACGAACTGGACTGAGTGGTCTTCTTCAAAGTTATAACCCTTTATCTTAGCTTTGAAATGGTATAAATTGTACCTCAATCTGATAAGCGTAGCTTTGGTTGTGTCTGATACGCTAAGCGACGTCAAATCTGTCTTTTGTTTTATGACTCAAACTTCATTTCTGGACATTTTCCTAACTTGATTTTGTACTTGTACGGCATTGAACCTATTGAACGGCTATTGAAATGAGATTATTTTGTGTGTGACTTTGGGACTGATTTGAGGAAAATATTGAAGCCATAAATGGCTGAAAAATAGGTAAACACAAGGGGCATGCCGCCAAATTTTCACTAGAGGTATAAACCGGTCTTTGGAGTTCTATTTCGGTAATCTACAAATTTGACTTGGATACACTGAAAACTGGGTTGAGGTGTCTTCATGAAAGTTGTAACCCTTTGTCTAAGTTTCGAGACACTACCTAGTACATTTTGATCTGATAACCACAGCTCCAATTATGGTCAAAATCGTGTAACCCGTTTTGTACCATTTTCATTTCCGCGCACACACGCATGCATTCCTTTGCCTTTTTTCCGCTTTGATCGTTTTAGTCCTTATTTCCATTTGTGATGGTCGATTCACTGATAGTTGAGTATAATCTTCTGTCACAGGCAGTGACGAACCGGACAGAGTTGGTGGACCCGTATAAAGTGCCTTGATTTGCATGCTCACTATTTTAAATGAGTAATTGGGTTGTTTATTGATGTGAAATTGTCAAAGTGCTGTGTATATGTTAAATTGGTACTTAGGCGAGGGTGTACTTTATCTCACTCGATCTAAACCCATCCTTTGTTTTTGATTTCATATGTGAGAATACATGTGTAGACACCAAATTTTTAATGTCACGATTTTAGTTTTTAAACTTTTAGCATTTGTTTTTATTTTAGTTTTTACTTTTTGCATTAGTTTGGTCCTTTTAACTGTTTTGTTTTTTATTTTATTTTATTATTTTATTATTATTATTATTATTGTAAGACTTTAGCCTAAAAATTTGTCAAAAAGGAGAAAGCTTCATAAAATAGGGGGATAAGTTTCATTTCTTTTAGTGTTATTAATCGGAAAAGAAAATCATCAATCAAAAGATTTTTATTATTAAGATTAGCAATTTTGTTTTTGTTTTTTTTAGTATTTGTTTATTTTAGTCGTGTTTACTCAATTTGTTGATTGGTTCATTTGGAAGAAAAGAGAAAAAAGAAAAAAACGATGAAAATGAAAAATTAAGAAAAGGAAAAGAAAAATGAAAAATTGCAACTTTGCTGTTTGTTATCTCTAGTTTATTTATTTTTATCCGATGTTAATTAAATTGTTTTTCTTTACTTAATTTTATTATTATCATTTTTGTTAAATTACCTTTTTAAAAAAAAAAAAAAGAAGAAAATTCACGTTTCGGTTTCAGCCGCAGCAGGAAAATTGCAGCAGCATTTTCTCGGCTATTTTGGCCTGGAGTTGGCTCCGTTTGATTGAGAGAGTACAAGCCAGCTGGCTTCATCCAAACCATTGTTGATAGGGTTGAGTTTTGGGAGCCATATAAAAGAAAGGAAAACGGACAGAGAAGGGAGTTTTTTTTAATGACGGCGGAGGGAGAGTTTGAGAGGAGGTGACGGCTAAAAATATGGAGAAGGATTGAGGGAGGACAGAGTAGCGTAGAAAGGGAGAAGTTTTCAACCGAGAGGAAAAACAACGAGAGAAAGGTAGGCAACTGAGGGTGGGTCGGCTAGAAAGGAAAAGAAATAGCAGAAACAAGGGATTAGAAAGTCAGAAACCTAGCGTAAGGAAGAAAGGCTAGGAAAGCCGTGAGCTTGGGCTAGGGAAGAAAGGAACTAGAGGGAGGAAAAAAGAGAGGTCCTGGCGGCTGAGTTTTGAGAAAGAGGGTCAGAGGTCTGAGAGGAAAGGCCAGATAATCTGGGCAGCGAAGGAACTAAGGAAAGCTACGGGCTTTGGAGAAACTAGAAAGCCAGAGGCAAAGAGTTCCAGAGCCGAACAAGAGAAAGAAAAACTAGACAAGAAACTGAGCTGACTCCACCATCACCACCTGTGCCTGTTCTCCGAGCGAACCCACTGCTCAACGGAATCAGAGAGCTCGCTGTAAGATTTCTTCTAGCCTTTCTCCTGTAGATAATTTATGTTTGATAAATTACGACGCCGTGAGAATTGTAGGTGTTTGGTGTTTGATAAGTATGTGTTGCTGTTGATCTGAACTTGTGAATATGGCCGAGAATGGAAAGGTCATTTCTTGCGTTGGTTCATGGTATATTGTCTAAAAATGCTGCCTTTCTACTTTAGATTTTCTTGGTCATGTGTTTGGGCAGTGGTTCATGAGGGTTGTGTGGAGTCCAATGGGTGACAAGTCATTGTTTACTTCTTGCAGTTTTGTCTATTTCGACATGGGGGTAGGTTACATTAGATATTTTGGCTGTCAAAGTTTCCATTCCAGATTTGCATGCTCGATGATTGTTGTTTAGTTTAATTGTTTGGATTGTGTCTAGTGAAGCCCTGTGTATGGAGTTATGACTAGTTTTGATTGTTCATTTGAAGTCCTTTTACTCGCAGTTCATTGCCAAAGCTGTGTTATAACCTTCTTGATAGAAGTCATGGACCCAAGCCATTGGCTTCCTTTCATGCGCATTCTCTGATTCACACTGTTGTTTCTCTGAAATTTTGGATGATGTTAACGACATGGGTGGAGGTCATAGCATAGGGGCTTGGACAGGTTTTACTTTGCACAGGCATGTTTCGGTTTGGCATAAGAAAATTGCAGAAAGTTTGAAAATATTGTCATTCGATGCTTGCTAGATTTCTTTTCCGTATGAATTTCTGGAGTTTAAACATAAACTTTTATGTTGAAAAGTTAAAAGAAAGCTTGGTTATCTTGTTACCTTGATCTATTTGTCGTTGGAAGAGACATGAGCTGCATTTGAATGAAAAGGAGATTGCATCTTAGAACTTAGTTGCAGAAGCTTTTTTCCATGATATTTTGCATGAAGCTGCGTTAGCTTTCATGTTTTGACTCCCACAGCAGCTCACAAATTGGATTTCATCACTTTGTTTGCGCATTTAATCTTGTGTCAATGATGGATACCGTCCCTCTGGGTTGTTCACAAGCTGTAAAATCGTAGCAGAAACTCGCATAAGCAAAGAAAGCTTTGCTTGGCCGAAACCTTCAGTTGCAGAAATCTTCTTCGTTGCATGCATGAATCTAATTCTGCATATCGCACTTCAGTCCCTCTAAATTACCCATAATGCTACAAAGGCCCAATTGCATTCCAATCTTTTGCAATTAAGTCCTAAGTTGATTGCAATTTGAACCGTTATTTGGCCTTTTATTATTTTTGGGACCTTTGAAGTTCTTAAATGTTTCAATTGGCCTTGATTGATTGGTTAATGGTTGCTATTGAATCCTTAGTGATTTCTATTCTTGAAATTTGATTGGTAATTTGCTTTTCTTTATAACCATGCCTTATTCGATTGCATTTTGGGAGGGATTTGGTGATTTTGTTTACATTTTACCGTTAAATTGGTGCATTAATCCCTTGCTTTGATGGTTTTAGCCCAAGTTATTTCTTTCTTTGGTGACTATAGCCAAGTTAAGTCTTGTCCACCTTATTAGCATTACAAACGGGGGGAGGTACAACTTCTTTTATCCTTTTTCGTCTCTCCTATGTGATCCAACGTGCTAAGTGAGAATTGCATGTTTACTTTGCTTTACTTGCCTTTCTTTAATTCTTTTCATTTATTTCATTTACTTTTGCTTTTATTAAGTTATTCCTTTATGGGGTATGTGTACACCTCTTGGCTTGTAATAGTTAGGGCTTGGAGAGCAATTTTGTCCATTTTTCCCCTTCCCCTTTTGTTTTAGTTAGCAAATGTAATAGATTGATTGCCTGCTTTTGTTGCTACGTGTTAATTTGCTTTATTAGGCTCTTGCATTTAGTCGAGTATGCTAAGTGTTATGTGCTACGTGTTTATAGGTGATTGGTATGTCTACTTGCTTTCTATGGTCATAGATGAATGTAATGGATGAATGCACGTCGCCACTCTAGTCCAACGCTAGTTGTGGCTCATTGTCCCGTTTTCCACTAGTCCAACGCTAGTGGGAAATCATAGATATAGGCTAGTCCAATGCTAGACCCAATCGGCCGTCCCCTCTCGTTAGTACATACTTGCATGTTTCACTACATTTCATGCATTTTTCTTAGTTTTTTAGCATTTGGCATGCCTCTCCAACCCTTTCCCTTTCATTTTAGGCTTTTTACATCTCCATGCTAGTTATAGGGTACATTTGCTTGAGAGTTACCCCTTAAATATGGGATATAGACGAGTGTGGCTTTTCTAAGCCTTAGCACGCTTGTATTCCCTCTATCAAAGGGAAAATTAAAATCACAAAGTTAGGAGTCATTCCCGTACCCTACTTGATGCATTCTCATAGGTTCATACACTTTCATTCTCATCATGTCACTTCCTCACCCTCTTATCCACATTTTCTCACTATTTATATCCTTCTCAATACAAATGCCATGTTCACACATTTTTCTTCTTGTCACTTGTTTTTCTACCTCACAAATCGCACCCAATTGCACTTATATGTATCTACTATCATATTTTCATCCATTTGCACACAAACACCTTTATTTTCCCGATTTGCACACAGGCACTTGTCCTACATTCGTACACATGCACGTTTTCTTACATTTTCATACTTGCACTCATATTTGAGTCTTCATTTGCATCATTCGCGACCTCTATGAGGACTTTCCTTATTGGCCACCACAACTCATGTGGTTGGGACCAAAAAGCCTCGTAAGAGACATTTTAGATTTAGGATTGCATTTCTTTTTCATATCCATTAGTCATATCCAACATGCAACGCATATTTTGGGTAGAAGAATTAGGAAACGTGGGGCTAAATCGCGCAACTAGCTTTGGCTAGGTAAGAGAGTGCCTTAGGCTTTGCCTTTGCCTTCTCCCTTATCAAATGTGATCCCCGATCCCTTTCTTTGGTTACGTAGACCTAAAAGTTCTTAAAAAGGGGTTTGTTTACTTTGCTTTTCAAAAAATTCATTTTTGGGTGACTTGGTACCCCCTAACTCTATACCAAGTGGCGATTCCATTTTCTATGTAAAAAAACCCTTTTTGAACTTTGTTTGGCCAAATCGTCGCATTTTCAAGTCCCACGGCCTTTTATTTTCATTTTCACACACATTCACATACATATTCCACACACTACTTTCACTACACATCAAAAAGTGGGGCGCGACAGTTGGCGACTCCACTGGGGAATTTCCTAAGTGGGTCCAAGCATTTGATTTGGCCATTCTTTTCCTTTTTCTACCCTTTTTATGTATAGCATTTGGATATTAGGGTTGTATTTTCCATTCTAGGGCCTTTTGCCTCGCGCGCGTATCAAACTATTCCCCCACTTGTGTATGTATGATTGGTTGTTTGGATGTATGTTGTACTTGTTTTATCTCGCACTTTGCATTGCATTTGGGTGGGGGGACATTACCCTAGAGCCTCGCGTTGGTTCTCGATCCCTCCCCTCCAAACGAGCACAAGCATACGTGCATACGCTTTAATTATTTATCCCTCCTTTATTTTTCTTTTAGTGGCTTGTCACGCCACCCCACCCTGTTTGGATTTTAGGCGACCCACTTGGACGTGTGATCGTGACACGACGTGTGCGTAGCACGATCCGAGGGGTCAATCAATCTTCCACTTTAAGCTTTGGGTTGATAGCCTTTAGCTTTTAGTCGAAGGTTGAGGATTTTTATAGATTCACTCAGACATGTAGCCGTAACACGACGTGTGCGTAGCAATGTCTGGGGAATCGCTCGAGCCACCGACAAAGAACCTTGGGATTAATGACCCTTGGTTTCCAAGTCTGAAGGCTCGGGGACCTAAAACCTATCGAGTCTAGCTGCATTAGTGAGCCAATACCTCATGCATCTATGATAGTTTACCTAAGGAAGAGTCTGCCTTACCCTATTAGGGACACTATTCACTAGGGGAGGGGTCCAACCCCTTTCTCCTTTTTATTGCTTTATTTCTTTGTGTTGATTACGTTGCCACAATGTGTTATGTGTATTTATCTGGCTAAACTAACTTTTCTTGGTTTTGTGCCCCATTGCATTCACAAACCCTAGCAAATAAGAGGTCTGGCCTGACCTTCTTTTAGAGCCTACCCGTATAGATAGGATATTGCACGTTTAAGAAGTTTTGGTATATTTCGTTCATAAATTAATAATGTCATATCATTTTAGGCTTACCCTGGCAAATGAAGGGTCCCTTAGGTCATGTTTCATTTCAAATTGCATATTTTACTGCTTTAATAAACTGGCATCACGCATAAACCATAGAAAGGGAATGCCATTTAGGGAATCCTATATTAGGGATAAGCCAACCCTATATTCCCGTGGGTATTTAACCCTATCTTGGGAATTGCACGTTTAAATTCATGTTTAACCAGAGAAATGGGACCCGTAGGTAAGGTATTTGACACCGGTTTTTGTTTCTAGATGGAAAGTCCTCGCCGAGTCCAACAGATGTTAGTAGTACCGCTGGAGGTACAAAGATGGCCCACGTTGCTTTCACCCAGTGAGATTAACCAAGTAGCCACTCGATTAGGGCACATCGGGGATTTCAGGGACATTAAGTCCGACGGTTATTTGGTGGAAGCTTTGGTGCATCTATGGGACCCCACTTGTTCCACTTTCAGACTGGGGAAGAGGGAAATGACTATAACAATTGAGGAGGTCGCTGGATTTCTCAATTTGCCGATTCAAGGAACTGCCGTGATATTTCCATTAGTGTCTAACAAGGCCGAATTTTGTCGCTTCACCGGGTTAAAGGAGTCAGCAATACGAGGGTCGGACCAAAACATAGAGGCAAAGTTCTTATTTGATCGATTCGCGTTAAGGGATGGGTTTGAGAGGCACCTAGGAGATTTCTCGTTCACCTCCAAGGAAATTTGGGAACGAAAGAGAGTATGGGTGTACAGTTTGGTTATGGCTGGAACCTATTTTTTTCCTAGAAAAGACAAAAAGATAGCCTTTAAGCTCACTAAAACCTTGTACGACCTGTTCTTAGGAGTGAAAGACAAACAGTGTTCTATTATACCGACCGTTTTGACAGATATCTTCGTAGCCTGAACTACCTGTCAGAGAGGGAGAAAGTTCTTTTGTGGTTCAAATTGGATTTTACATGTATGGGGTATGGAGCACTTCATGAGACGACCGTCTATTCCCGAGAGTTTACCAATGACTGCGTACGACTGGATAGCCACACATTATAAGAGGGTCAAGAGAGAGGATCTGCCATGTGATGCATCCGAGTTTGTGGATTTCTTGAAGAATATGACTGATCAAAGTATTAGATGGGTATTGGATTGGACCAATTGTGTAAAACCCGTTCTCCGCACCCAAGTATCTGAATTTGTTCTCTTACTGGGCACCCAAGGAGTCACCGCATACACACCAAAGAGGTTTCTTAGACAGTTAGGACGTACCCAAGAAGTGCCGCCTGTATTTGATGTGAGTGAGTTTACCATCATTTTCAATGGAGAAACGTGCCCAAGCCAACTCCCTATGAAAGATCGGATTATTGAGGCCTGGGTGACGCTATCTGATGACGTGAGCTTTAGATAAATCCCGGAGCTCAAGCAGAAGGGTTTGACGACTCCACAATACGAAGACTGGGTAAGAGAATCCGCTGCGCAAGAAATTCAAGATGAGCCATCTGAGGAGGTGAAAAAGTTGAAAGCCATTATCGAAGCAAAGGATAAGAAAATTCTGCAGTTAAGTAAGTCTGTCGAAGCATACAAAGGGATGGCGGAGCAGAGCAAGCAATTGTATGAAAATGAACGAGAAAAGCGTCAAGAGCTGAAAAGGAAATGCGGAGAATTGTATGACCAAACTGAACGTGTTAGAATTCCATATGCTAGGGAAACAAAGGACTCTGTATTAGATAGGTTCAGAAGTTTTGGCAATCTTGTACGGAATCGTCTTCGCGACATGATGTAAATATTGGCAAGTTCATCAATGAAAGCGATTTTTCTTTTGCACTCATTTGGAATTGTTGTCAAAAACAGGTTTGTATTACGGGTCCCATTTCGAAGGTGTTGCATCATGCTAGGCCTACTCTTGGCACAAAAAGGGCCCCCCGATAGGACATGCATCCGAATTTTTGGAACATCTACTAACTCTTGTCTTTTTCTTTTTCTTTGTTTTGTTTTTGTTGAAAAAGCTAAGCCAGGGCTAAATCTAAAAGCGAGCCATTTCGTGTTCTCAGGTAAAATTTCAAAATAGCTTCTCGGAAAAGCCCCATCATAACGCGATCCCGTAGTCGAGCCCAAAGGAATCGTGTAGACATGAGTACTCAGCCAGAATCGTCTGATAAGACCGCTGCAACTACCCAGCCGGAAGCCACAAGTCCCGGGGTTATTATGAATTCTACACTCAACCAGCTTACTCAAAGAATCTTTCCTCAAAAATGTTATTGGCAACCAGATGATCCTTCAAAAAATTTGGATTATTATGAATTAATTCTTACAGATATTCAATCTGTAGAAATATTCCCTATTCCAGATAGAAAAAATCCAAATATAATTTGTCATTCAAAGTGCATAATAAAGAAAGTTTGTTCCCCAAATGAATGGACTTCTCTTTATTCTAAAAAATCATTCTCAGTCAGATTTATTCCAGATGGATTTACATATCAAGATTACAAAATGGCCTGGTATCGTGCTTTCCTATACAGACCATTCAACCATTCATGGTTCTTTACTTTTAAAGAAAGTTGCAATAGAGAATTTCCAATTTGGT
Source organism: Coffea eugenioides (assembly GCF_003713205.1). NCBI lineage: Eukaryota > Viridiplantae > Streptophyta > Magnoliopsida > Gentianales > Rubiaceae > Coffea > Coffea eugenioides. The sequence goes on from NW_020863851.1 coordinate 38,116, forward strand.
TTAGCCATTGGTGGCAATGGTTCGGCCCTCAAAAAGAAATCTTACCTCCAAATGTCTTAATGGGATTTCAAACCTATCTCAAAAAAGCCAGGGGGGAAGAGTATACAAAGCCAATATTATTTCATGTAGAATTCAAAGTACCATGGATTTTTTGCTGGAGTTTCAAAATTCATCAAGATCTAGAAAAACCCCTTCCAATGTCATTAGTCAGAGAATTCAAGATCAAATGGTGGACCGGATTCAATCAAGAATATGGAGATCAAACAAATGTGATAAGATTCCTGACAACCGGAGACAAACTCAAGTGGACAAATCAATCAACCACTTCAACAACTATGCCAACCACTCCAACCACTATGACAACCACTCCAACCACTATGCCAACCACTCCAAAAAAGAAAGATAAAGAAAAAGGTGTCAGTATGGCTTCCGAGGCAATCTCAAACGACTTTTTGATGAAAAAGATGATGCAGAATCCCGAGATGCTTAAAGAATATTTGGACTATTTACAAAAGCAAGATAAGAAGGAAGAAACCGACAAAATTGAAGAGTCAGCTGGATCATCCGAATCTACTTTTGATCCTTTTGGAGGACCATGCGGACAAGACCCAAATTACTTTTAAAGAAAGGTGTCGGCCACATTTCAAAGAAAAGGCAAATGAAATTCAAATGAAGATGAAATGCAAAAGACGATGCTTCTATAAATAGAATCAAAATCAGAAGAGAAGGCATCGGTGAATAAGTGATCAAATCCTCTTCTTGTAAAATCCTTAGAAAAATCTCCCAAACACTCTTTTATTCAACTACTCCTGTATTCAACCTCTCTTGTATCCTTTTCTAAATAATTTAATAAGAAGATCAAGGATTACTTCATTCAACAAGCTTCCGTTATCAAAGGCCACTCTAAATTTTCAGTAAGTCCAATTTTATACTAAATTTCTATGAACATTTCAATAGAAAGAAGTGGCCTGGGTAGAAGTGGTATCAGAGCCACATACATTTACATGCAAATGCATATTTAAGATTTTGAACTATTATTACTTTATTTGAATTACGTTTCTATTTTGACTTGGCTAATTCATGCATTTATGTTTACATATTTTATTAAACTTTTACTGAAATCATTGGTAAGACTTTGATGCCTTATTAGACCGTTGGTAAGTCCAGGGTAGGATGTTCCCGGCACAGTGCTCAGTTGTTCCTGATTAGGTAAAACTTTAATCAAATATAAAACATGGCTGCATTTCTTAGACAATTAAAAATAGGATCTAATTCAAAGCAAGCTAATATAGTACAAAGTCATGAATATCATATGCCTATAAACAATTCAGATTGGACAATTCCAGAAGAAAAAATAGAACATATTTGCAGAATAGGCCCTTTAGATTTCAAAACATCCTTATCAGTTAAAACTCATGAAGAAACAATATCTATTCAAGAAGAATATCAAGTCATTCCATTATTAAATCACAGTACAATTCAAAGATATTTAAGTAAAGGATATAGATATATTCATATAGGTTTAATGCAAATTGCAGTAAAACCCTTATTCCATTTAGGAGTAGATGCTCCAATATATTTAGCAGTAAGAGATACTAGACTCAAACGATATAAAACTTCTTTACTTTCTATGATTCAGACAAATGTTTGCAATGGACCCATATATTTTAACTGTGCTCCAAATTTTTCAATAGATCTAACAGACCCACATATTCTGAATTCAGTCATATTAGATATTCACCTACAAGGAAATGAATTTGAAAAACATACAAAGAATTTTGTTGTAATATATAGAATATATTATAGACCGTTATCTTCACATTTAAATCCTAAATTTATAATGATCCCAACTCTTAAAGAAGAAACAACCTTACTACAAGTAGATGCAGATAGACCAACGACTTATATTCCAAAAAGATTAAAATGGAATGAAATAACTATACCTAGTGAATTTGAAATTAAAAATCCACAAATAGCAAGAAATATAGAACAAACTACTGCAGAAGATATAATAGAAAAACCTGATGGAAGTACTTTAATAAGATTCTCATCATTAAGAGAAAAACCTGATTCAATTTATTCTTGGCTCCCAGCAAGACATTCTAATTATGAAACAACTGAAATTAATTTTCCCTTAGAAAGTACCTCAAACTTTAAATATAAAACTCCTATTCCAGAAGTTATAAATCAGAATCAATCAGAATATTCTCCAACCCATTCACAAATGAAAGGAGAAATAAATGTAATAAACAAACCATATAAAATAAATCATAAATACTTACAAGAAGATTTTGAAGATGAAGAAAATACTGAAAAAAGAATTTGGTTTTTTCAATTGGAATCTGAATATAAAAGAAAATTAATCATAGAATGGAAAAATGAATTAGAAAAGCAAAAATTTGATTTTCCTTTCTTTACTTGGCTATCATTCTATACTTCAAAATTAGGAATAAATAATGTATATAATACATCTCAAATAAATGTTCAAACTAATTTATATAAAAAATGAAAATTAAAAGATGATCAAATAATAACATCTATACATCCTCCATTACAAGAAGTAAAAATAAATATAGGTAAAGGAGACATAATAGCCTCACCTTTTAAAAAGGGTAGAGAAGCTGAATCAAGTGCAAATAATAATACAATAAATTTAGAAGATATCAAAAAGATTTATCAACAAAATAATTATACAAATCAAATTCTTCATACAATATCTCAACATATGGAAGTACTAAATACAAAAATAGATACCATAAAGAAACCAGAATTAAAATTTCCTAATGATATTTCAGCACCTCTTTTATTCAACTACTCCTGTATTCAACCTCTCTTGTATCCTTTTCTAAATAATTTAATAAGAAGATCAAGGATTACTTCATTCAACAAGCTTCCGTTATCAAAGGCCACTCTAAATTTTCAGTAAGTCCAATTTTATTCTAAATTTCTATGAACATTTCAATAGAAAGAAGTAGCCTGGGTAGAAGTGGTATCAGAGCCTCAAAATAAACAATTATCTAACCAACTTAAAGATGTTGTTTATTAATTTTGCAGGAATGGATTCAAAAGCAGGAAATTCCAGACCAAAGACTCCTCAGGATTATGAGATGAGTCTTCCTTCTGTAACTCAAAATAGATTTCAAATATTACAAGACTTTCCAGCATTGACATACAGTCAAGCTGCTCGTACTCCATCTTCTTCTCAAATAAGACCTCTTCAACAAATTCCAAAACCTATAGAAAAATCCAATGAAAATTCCTATTTCACAAAACCATTTACTCAATGTAGACACCAAATTTTCAGTGAAATGTCATTTACTATTTATTTTTTTTAGTTTTTATTTGTTGTGCTAGGTTTATTCACTTTTTAGTTTTTAGTGTCTTGTTTTATTATTTCATTTTTAAGTTTTAGCATAGAATTTCTCGAAAAAAAAGGGAAAAGCATTCAAAAATTATGTTTTAGTTGTTTTGATTTAAATTCAATGTTTTCTTGAAAAAATATGAAAAATGAAAAAAAAGAAGAAGGGAAACCCGCAAGCGGGTTTCAGGCCAAATAGGCTTAATGTTTTCTTGGAAAAAACAATGAAAATGAAAAATGAAGAAAAGAAAAGAAAAATAAAAATCGCGAACTTTGGTGTTTCTAGTTTGTTTATTTTGTCCGATATTACTTAAATTGTTGTTTTTTACTTAATTTTATTACCATTTTGTTAAATTACTTTAAAAAAAAAAAAAAAAGGGCCGCGACATGGAAGCTGCGTATTTTCGCATCTTGCATGGAAGGGCTCGGGCAGCCCTTTGGCTGCAATTTTAGAGGAGAAGGCTGGTGGTTCCAGGTGGCCAGACACCTGGCTAAATGGAGGAAGCTTCCATGCAAGGTGTAAGGCTAAAATGGAAAAGAGGAGAGGCAGCAAAAGGGAGCCGTGGGATGAAGGGTTTGGTGAAAGGGGGGTTGCGTTTGACAGTAGCCGCGGGGGAGGAGAAAAGGGGAGATCTGGGGGAGAGCTAAAAAACAAAAAAGAGAGAAAAAAGATTGGCGACGGCATAAGGAAATAGGCAGACTGGGAAAAACAGAGGGAGGAGGGAGAGAAATTTGGGCGAAAGTCTGAGAGAGAGGGGAGTGAGAGAGAGGGACTAAAAAGAGCAACCAGAAAAATAAGAAGAAGGAGGAGGTTTTTCTTTGGTAACAACTGCTGAGAGGTCTGGACGGCTAGGGTAAAAACAGACCAGGGAAAAGATATTGACGGCGGGGATAGCTAAAGAGAAAGCCGAGAGCAAGAGGGAGAGTTGGAAAAATTTCCGGGAGAGAAAAGGGAAAATCAGTACAAAGGAAGCTACGGGAAGAACCAGAAAATTCCAGATTTCGCATAGCCTTCATCAGAGTCAGTCGTAGGTCCCTTTTGATTTCTGGGAGAAACGATCATCTTCCAAGCTTGCGGGTCTTCATCTTCCTCAAGTCAAGATCTTCAAGGTGACCCTTTCTTTCCTTTGGTTCTTTCCTTTTCATGCGTTGCTGATTCAGTTGTTGGCTTCATACCCCTCCCCCTGAATATTGCATTATTGTGACCATATGAGCTTTTATGTGGTGATGATCCAGTTTTTCTTTTAGTTAACAACGAGCCCAAGGAGAGGTTCATGAATGAAACTAGATCTGCAAGTTTTTTTTTCCTCCTAACTCAGAGTTTGTTTCCTGTTGTGGGTGCTTAATCTGATATTTTGACGGGGGGAGGGGGTTTATGAAGATTAGCTTTCATGGCTATGGTTCTGTGGTCTGAAAATGTCCAGTCTAAGTTTTCTAGGAAAAATGCAGTCTTGCCTGCGCTGAGCCATACGCGCTGATTTTCTTAGCTTATTGCAGCAGAGGAACAAATAACCTTTTTCTCTTTTCTTTTTTTGGCTTACTGAAGTTCATGGAATGGCTTGAATTTGCTGTTGGTTGGCTGTTTGTTCGGTGGTAATCATATGCATTTGCTGGCTGCAATTCATAGCAGCAATCTGCGGCACAACAGGAGGCTGCGACAAGGTATCTGTTTGTCGCAGCACTACTGTCAAACGCATTGTCTTGATGGATTAAAATCTGGGTTTGCTTGATTTTGGGAGCTTGTTTGCTGCTTTTGAGTTTGCGTAGTGGGCAAAAGGAGTTGAAGTGTTTCTTTGCAAAGGAAAAATGTTTTTTTTTTCCTCATGGCTGGTATTCTTTTGTTTTTACGCATTTCTGCCTCAGCGATCTTGTGGGCTGATATGCAGTAGTTCATTTTATCATTTTGATGTTAGTTTTGGCTGTTCATGTTAGAAGAATCTGTAGGGTAGTCTTGCTGTTTTGAGTTTGTTGCCTGGAGTAAGAAGGCAATTTGGTAAGCTGCAAATCTTGCAGCAAAGAAAACATTGCAGTAGCTGAAGTTTTTTTTGTCGTTGCATGCATGAGATAATTCTAAGAATTATATTTTAACTCCTATCTTTTTAACTAATTCTTCTAAGGCCCAGGAGCTTTGGAAAATAAATCAATTTGGTCCTTTTGGGTTTTGATTAATGCTACAAAGGCCCAATTATGTGCTGATTTCTTGCAATTGGGTCCTGGAGTAATTGCCATTTGGGCCATTACTTGACTTTTTCTTGCTCTTAGATCTTTAAAGTTCCTAAAATGCTTCAATTGGCCTTGATTGGTTGGTTGATGGTTGCTATTGGGTCCTTAGTCATTTTGTTCCTACTTTTGAAATTTGACCAATGATTCACTTTTGCTTGGAAATTCTGCATTATTTGATCATTTTTAAGTTGTAATTGAGGAAGGGATTCGATGATTCGCGGGGAATTCAAATTGGCTTATTTATATTTTATCATTAAATTGGTGCATTGATCCTTTGCTTTGATGATTTTAGCCCAAGTTATCCCTTTCTTTGGTGACTCTAGCCCAAGTTGAGTCTTGTTTATTTTACTAACATCATGAATGGGGAGGTATGATTTCTCTTATCTTTTTTGTCTCTCCTATATGTGACCCAACGTGCTAAGTGACAATTGCATGTCTACTTTGCTTTCCTTGCCTTTCCTTAATTCATTTCATTTATTTCATTTCCTTTTGCTTTTATTAAGTAATGCTTTTATGGGGTATGTGTACACCTCTTGGCTTGTAATAGATAGGGCATGGCGAGCATTTTTGTCCATTTTTCCCCTTCCCCTTTTGTTTTAGTTAGCAAATGTAATAGGTTCATTAGATTGATTGCTTGTTTTGTTGCTACGTGTTAATTTGCTTTATTAGGCTCTTGCATTTAGTCGAGCATGCTAAGTGTTATGTGCTACGTGTTTATAGGTGATTGGCATGTCTACTTGCTTTCTATAGTCATAGATGAATGTAATGGATGAATGCACGTCACCACATTAGTCCAACGCTAGTTGTGGCTCATTGTCCCGTTTTCCACTAGTCCAACGCTAGTAGGAATTCATAAATATGGGCTAGTCCAACGCTAGACCCTTAGGAATTTCCCTCGCTAGTTCATACTTGCATGTTTCACTACATTTCATGCATTTTTCTTAGTTTTCTAGCATTTGGCATGCTCCTCCAATCCTTTCCCCTTCATTTTAGGCTTTTACATCTTCATGCTAGTTATAGGGTACATTTGCTTGAGGGTCCCCTTTAGATAAGGGAAACGAGCGAGTGTGGCTACAAAATAGCCTTAGCACGCTAGTTCTTCCTTCTAATCAAAGGAAAAATTAAAGTCATGAAGTTAGGAGTCACTCCCGTACCTGACTTGATGCATTCCTATAGGTTCATACACTTTCATTCTCATCATGTCACTCCCTCACTCTCTTATCCACATTTTTTCACTACTTATATCCTTCTCAATACAAATGCCATGTTCACACATTTTTCTTCTTGTCACTTATTTTTCTACCTCACAAATTGCACCCAATTGCACTTATATGTATCTACTATCATATTTTCATCCATTTGCACACAAACACCTTTATTTTCCCAATTTGCACACATGCACTTGTCTTACATTCGCACACATGCACGTTTTCTTACATTTTCACACTTGCACTCATATTTGAGTCTTCATTTGCATCATTCGCGACCTCTATGAGGACTTTCCTTATTGGCCAGCACAACTCATGTGGTTGGGACCAAAAAGCCTCGTAAGAGACATTTTAGATTTAGGATTGCATTTCTTTTTCATATCCATTAGTCACATCCAACATGCAACGCATATTTTGGGTAGAAGAATTAGGAAACGTGGGGCTAAATCGCGCAACTAGCTTTGGCTAGAGTAAGGGAGTGCCTTAGGCTTTGCCTTTGCCTTCTCCCTTATCAAATGTGACCCCCAATCCCTTTCTTTGGTTACGTAGACCTAAAAGTTCTTAAAAAGGGGTTTGTTTACTTTGCTTTTCAAAAAATTCATTTTTGGGTGACTTGGTACCCCCTAACTCTATACCAAGTGGCGATTCCATTTTCTATGTAAAAAAACCCTTTTTGAACTTTGTTTGGCCAAATCGTCGCATTTTCAAGTCCCACGGCCTTTTATTTTCATTTTCGCACACATTCACATACATATTCCACACACTACTTTCACTACACATCAAAAAGTGGGGCGCGACAGTTGGCGACTCCACTGGGGAATTTCCTAAGTGGGTCCAAGCATTTGATTTGGCCATTCTTTTCCTTTTTCTACCCTTTTTATGTATAGCATTTGGATATTAGGGTTGTATTTTCCATTCTAGGGCCTTTTGCCTCGCGCGCGTATCAAACTATTCCCCCACTTGTGTATGTATGATTGGTTGTTTGGATGTATGTTGTACTTGTTTTATCTCGCACTTTGCATTGCATTTGGGTGGGGGGACATTACCCTAGAGCCTCGCGTTGGTTCTCGATCCCTCCCCTCCAAACGAGCACAAGCATACGTGCATACGCTTTAATTATTTATCCCTCCTTTATTTTTCTTTTAGTGGCTTGTCACGCCACCCCACCCTGTTTGGATTTTAGGCGACCCACTTGGACGTGTGATCGTGACACGACGTGTGCGTAGCACGATCCGAGGGGTCAATCAATCTTCCACTTTAAGCTTTGGGTTGATAGCCTTTAGCTTTTAGTCGAAGGTTGAGGATTTTTATAGATTCACTCAGACATGTAGCCGTAACACGACGTGTGCGTAGCAATGTCTGGGGAATCGCTCGAGCCACCGACAAAGAACCTTGGGATTAATGACCCTTGGTTTCCAAGTCTAAAGGCTCGGGGACCTAAAACCTATCGAGTCTAGCTGCATTAGTGAGCCAATACCTCATGCATCCATGATAGTTTACCTAAGGAAGAGTCTGCCTTACCCTATTAGGGACACTATTCACTAGGGGAGGGGTCCAACCCCTTTCTCCTTTTTATTGCTTTATTTCTTTGTGTTGATTACGTTGCCACAATGTGTTATGTGTATTTATCTGGCTAAACTAACTTTTCTTGGTTTTGTGCCCCATTGCATTCACAAACCCTAGCAAATAAGAGGTCTGGCCTGACCTTCTTTTAGAGCCTACCCGTATAGATAGGATATTGCACGTTTAAGAAGTTTTGGTATATTTCGTTCATAAATTAATAATGTCATATCATTTTAGGCTTACCCTGGCAAATGAAGGGTCCCTTAGGTCATGTTTCATTTCAAATTGCATATTTTACTGCTTTAATAAACTGGCATCACGCATAAACCATAGAAAGGGAATGCCATTTAGGGAATCCTATATTAGGGATAAGCCAACCCTATATTCCCGTGGGTATTTAACCCTATCTTGGGAATTGCACGTTTAAATTCATGTTTAACCAGAGAAATGGGACCCGTAGGTAAGGTATTTGACACCGGTTTTTGTTTCTAGATGGAAAGTCCTCGCCGAGTCCAACAGATGTTAGTAGTACCGCTGGAGGTACAAAGATGGCCCACGTTGCTTTCACCCAGTGAGATTAACCAAGTAGCCACTCGATTAGGGCACATCGGGGATTTCAGGGACATTAAGTCCGACGGTTATTTGGTGGAAGCTTTGGTGCATCTATGGGACCCCACTTGTTCCACTTTCAGACTGGGGAAGAGGGAAATGACTATAACAATTGAGGAGGTCGCTGGATTTCTCAATTTGCCGATTCAAGGAACTGCCGTGATATTTCCATTAGTGTCTAACAAGGCCGAATTTTGTCGCTTCACCGGGTTAAAGGAGTCAGCAATACGAGGGTCGGACCAAAACATAGAGGCAAAGTTCTTATTTGATCGATTCGCGTTAAGGGATGGGTTTGAGAGGCACCTAGGAGATTTCTCGTTCACCTCCAAGGAAATTTGGGAACGAAAGAGAGTATGGGTGTACAGTTTGGTTATGGATGGAACCTATTTTTTCCCTAGAAATGACAAAAAGATAGCCTTTAAGCTCACTAAAACCTTGTACGACCTGTTCTTAGGAGTGAAAGACAAACAGTGTTCTATTATACCGACCGTTTTGACAGATATCTTCGTAGCCTGAACTACCTGTCAGAGAGGGAGAAAGTTCTTTTGTGGTTCAAATTGGATTTTACATGTATGGGGTATGGAGCACTTCATGAGACGACCGTCTATTCCCGAGAGTTTACCAATGACTGCGTACGACTGGATAGCCACACATTATAAGAGGGTCAAGAGAGAGGATCTGCCATGTGATGCATCCGAGTTTGTGGATTTCTTGAAGAATATGACTGATCAAAGTATTAGATGGGTATTGGATTGGACCAATTGTGTAAAACCCGTTCTCCGCACCCAAGTATCTGAATTTGTTCTCTTACTGGGCACCCAAGGAGTCACCGCATACACACCAAAGAGGTTTCTTAGACAGTTAGGACGTACCCAAGAAGTGCCGCCTGCATTTGATGTGAGTGAGTTTACCATCATTTTCAATGGAGAAACGTGCCCAAGCCAACTCCCTATGAAAGATCGGATTATTGAGGCCTGGGTGACGCTATCTGATGACGTGAGCTTTAGATAAATCCCGGAGCTCAAGCAGAAGGGTTTGACGACTCCACAATATGAAGACTGGGTAAGAGGATCCGCTGCGCAAGAAATTCAAGATGAGCCATCTGAGGAGGTGAAAAAGTTGAAAGCCATTATCGAAGCAAAGGATAAGAAAATTCTGCAGTTAAGTAAGTCTGTCGAAGCATACAAAGGGATGGCGGAGCAGAGCAAGCAATTGTATGAAAATGAATGAGAAAAGCGTCAAGAGCTGAAAAGGAAATGCGGAGAATTGTATGACCAAACTGAACGTGTTAGAATTCCATATGCTAGGGAAACAAAGGACTCTGTATTAGATAGGTTCAGAAGTTTTGGCAATCTTGTACGGAATCGTCTTCGCGACATGATGTAAATATTGGCAAGTTTATCAATGAAAGCGATTTTTCTTTTGCACTCATTTGGAATTGTTGTCAAAAATAGGTTTGTATTACGGGTCCCATTTCGAAGGTGTTGCATCATGCTAGGCCTACTCTTGGCACAAAAAGGGCCCCCCGATAGGACATGCATCCGAATTTTTGGAACATCTACTAACTCTTGTCTTTTTCTTTTTCTTTGTTTTGTTTTTGTTGAAAAAGCTAAGCCAGGGCTAAATCTAAAAGCGAGCCATTTCGTGTTCTCAGGTAAAATTTCAAAATAGCTTCTCGGAAAAGCCCCATCATAACGCGATCCCGTAGTCGAGCCCAAAGGAATCGTGTAGACATGAGTACTCAGCCAGAATCGTCTGATAAGACCGCTGCAACTACCCAGCCGGAAGCCACAAGTCCCGGGGTTATTATGAATTCTACACTCAACCAGCTTACTCAAAGAATCTTTCCTCAAAAATGTTATTGGCAACCAGATGATCCTTCAAAAAATTTGGATTATTATGAATTAATTCTTACAGATACTCAATCTGTAGAAATATTCCCTATTCCAGATAGAAAAAATCCAAATATAATTTGTCATTCAAAGTGCATAATAAAGAAAGTTTGTTCCCCAAATGAATGGACTTCTCTTTATTCTAAAAAATCATTCTCAGTCAGATTTATTCCAGATGGATTTACATATCAAGATTACAAAATGGCCTGGTATCGTGCTTTCCTATACAGACCATTCAACCATTCATGGTTCTTTACTTTTAAAGAAAGTTGCAATAGAGAATTTCCAATTTGGTTTAGCCATTGGTGGCAATGGTTCGGCCCTCAAAAAGAAATCTTACCTCCAAATGTCTTAATGGGATTTCAAACCTATCTCAAAAAAGCCAGGGGGGAAGAGTATACAAAGCCAATATTATTTCATGTAGAATTCAAAGTACCATGGATTTTTTGCTGGAGTTTCAAAATTCATCAAGATCTAG
>NW_020863852.1:0-18779 GCF_003713205.1 Coffea eugenioides
TTTTTTTTTTTAACAGTTTGGGGAATGGAAACTGAACTTCCGTTTGGTTCTCCCAGAAAACAATCTTCTTTTTTTGAGCCCGCTGTTAAGGAGCTGGAAACAAAAATTATAAAATTCAAAAGGGCATATTTTCTAGCTCTAAAAGTTTTAAAGAGAAAAACAAAATTACTTCTAAGAGTTTCAAAAGAAACAAAAAAATGGATTATCGAAAGTTTTTTATTTCTAAAAAGACTAATAAAAGAACTTTCTAAATTAAATCCAATTATATTATTTAGATTCAGAGAAGTATATGAATCGAATGAAACTAAAAACGAAAAAGATTCCATAATCAGCAATCAGATAATTCATGAATCCTTTAGTAAAATTAACTCTCCAAATTGGACAAATTCTTCACTGACAGAAAAAAAAAAGAAGGATATGTCTCATAGAACAAGTACAATCAGAAATCAAATAGAAAGAATTATAAAAGAAAAAAAAAAAATAACCCCAACGCCAAGAATATATATAAGTCCTAATAAAAGAAATTGGAATACTAAAAGATTAGAATTGCCAAAAAACATTTGGCAAATATTAAAAAAAAGAAATGCCCGATTATTCTCTAAATTCAATTCTTTTATAAAAATTTTCGTTGAAAGAATATACATAGATATATTTTTATTTATCATTAATATTACCAGACTGAATACACAACTTTTTATTGAATCAATAAAAAAAATTATGGATAAATCCATTAATAAAGCAAATAAAGAAAGGATTAATAAAAAAAATCAAAATACAATTTACTTTATTTCGACTATAAAAAAATCAATTGATACTATTAACAATAAGACAAATTCATATATTTTTTGTGATTTATCCTACTTGTCACAAGCATATGTATTTTACAAATTATCACAAACTAAAGTTAGTAACTTGTATAAATTAAGATCTTTTTTTCACTACCTCGGAACCTCTTTTTTTCTTAAAACTGAAATAAAGCATTCGTTTGAAAAACAAGGAATAATTCAGAATGAATTAAGTCTTAAGAAACTTCCGAGTTATGGGATGGATCAATGGAAAGGTTGGTTAAAAGGACATTATCAATACGATTTACCCTCGATTAGATGGTCTAAATTAATATCAGAAAAATGGAGAAATAGAGTTAATCAACATCATATGGCTCAAAATCAAAATTTCAAATTGAATTCATATGAAAAGGGCCATTACAAAAAACAAAAGGATTCTGAAGTATATTCATTATTGAATCAAAAAGAGAATTTTCAAAAAAACTCTAGATATGATCTTTTATCATATAAATATATTAATTATCAAAAAATGAGGGACCCATCTATTTATGAATCACCCTTTCAAGTACAAGTAAATAAGAATCAAGATTTTTATTATAATTCTAACACATATAAACACAACCTTTTTGATATGTTGGAGAGTATCCCTATCAATCCTTATCTAGTAAAAGGTAATATTAGATATATGGAAAAAAATACCGATAGAAAATATTTTGATTGGAAAATCATCAAATTTTTTCTTAGAAAAAGGGTCGATATTGAATCCTGGGTCAAAATCAATACTAAGAGTAATCAAAATACTAAGATTGGTACTAACAATTATCAAATAATTGATAAAATTGATAAAAAAGGCCCTTTTTATCTTCTGCTTCCGCAAAATCCCAAAATAAACTCGCCAAGTCCAAAAAAACTTTTTTTGGATTGGATGGGAATGAATGAAGAAATATTAAATCGTCCCATCTCGAGTCTGGAATTTTGGTTCTTTCCAGAATTCGTACTCCTTTATAATCTATATAAAATGAAACCGTGGGTTATACCAAGCAAAGTACTTCTTTTCAATTTGAATCTAAATGAAAATGTTATTAGTAACAATAAAAACGTCGATGGAAAGCAAAAGACGGAATGTGTTATACCATCGAATAAACAAATAAAGAATAAAAATCAGAATCAAAAAGAAAAAGAAACCCCTGCGGACCAAGAAGATCTTAGATCAGATGCACAAAAACAGGGGAATCTTGGATCCGTTCCCCCAACAAAGACAAAGCAAGAAAAAGATAATGAAGAGGATTATGCAGTATCAAAGATAAAAGCGGGTAAAAAGAAAAAGCAATACAAAAGTAAAACGGAAGCAGAACTGGATTTTTTCCTAAAACGTTATTTAGTTTTTCAATTGAGATGGGGCGATGCTTTGAATCAAAGAATGATCAATAATGTCAAAATATATTGTCTCCTGCTTCGACTGATAAATCCAAGAAAAATTACTATATCTTCGATTCAAAGAAGAGAAATGAGTTTGGATATAATGCTGATTCAGAAGAATTTAAGTCTTACAGAATTGATCAAAAGGGGAGTATTGGTTATCGAACCTGACCGCCTGTCTGTAAAAAATGATGGACAATTTATTATGTATCAAATCTTAGGTATTTCAGTAGTTCATAAGAATAAGCACCAAACTAATCAAGGATACCGAGAACAAACATACGTTGATAAGAATCGTTTTGATTTACTTGTTCCTGAAAATATTTTATCGACCAGGTGCCGTAGAGAGTTGAGAATCCTAATTTGTTTCACTTCAAAAAATAGGAATAGTGTTGATAAAAATTCAGTATTTTGTACCAAGAACAACTCTAGTCAACTTTTGGACAAAAGGAAAGATCTTGATAAAGATAAAAAAGAATTAATTAAATTAAAGTTTTTTCTTTGGCCTAATTATCGATTAGAAGATTTGGCTTGTATGAATCGCTATTGGTTTGATACCAATAACGGCAGTCGTTTCAGTATGTTAAGGATATATATGTATCCACGATTGAAAAGTCATTGATAGTACATTTTTCGTATATCTGCTCTACCCTGTAGGGTATATGAAAGGAAAGAGATTCACACATGACCTGTTTTACATCCCATTTTCACTTTTAATATAGATAATAAAACCAATAACGTATCAATTAGACCTAGAAATCAATTAACAGAATCTTATTAATTTTAGGTCTAAATTATGCCCCTTTCTGAATGGAAAAATGTATCACTTTTTTCTATTCCTATCTGAATCAAATTTAATTTAAAACGGAATTAATTCATGTAAATTAATAAAATTAGGAGTCCATAACGAAATTCAAATTATTATATATACCACATTAAAATAAATACCATTATTATTACTCATCGGTAAAAAAACATATCTGTAAAAAAGGGGGGGTAGCAATCTTTTATGGTAAAAAATACACTCATTTCAGTCATTTCTGAAGAAGAAAAGAGGGGGTCTGTTGAATTTCAAGTATTCCGTTTTACCAATAAGATACGGAGACTTACTTCACATTTGGAATTGCACAAAAAAGACTATTTATCTCAAAGAGGCTTACGAAAAATTTTGGGAAAACGTCAACGGCTGTTGGCTTATTTGGCAAAAAAAAATAGAGTACGTTATAAAGAATTAATTGGTCTATTGAGTATTCGAGAGACCAAAACTCGTTAATTGGAAGAGTCGTGTCATTTTAAGTACTTTTTTTATTTTTTATTCGTTTAAATTTTGATAAACTTCTTTTCACTTTCAGCAATTCATGGAAGAATGAATGGGTAAAAAACTTATGACTGTACCAGCTACAAGAAAAGACCTCATGATAGTCAATATGGGCCCTCATCACCCATCAATGCACGGTGTTCTTCGACTCATCGTTACTTTAGATGGTGAAGATGTTATTGATTGTGAACCAATATTGGGTTATTTACACAGAGGGATGGAGAAAATTGCGGAAAATCGAACAATTGTACAATATTTACCCTATGTAACACGTTGGGATTATTTAGCTACTATGTTCACAGAAGCAATAACCGTAAATGGACCTGAACAATTAGGAAATATTCAAGTACCTAAAAGAGCTAGCTATATCCGAGCCATTTTGTTGGAGTTGAGTCGTATCGCTTCCCATTTGTTATGGCTTGGTCCCTTTATGGCAGATATTGGCGCACAGACCCCCTTCTTCTATATTTTTCGAGAAAGAGAATTGATATATGACCTATTCGAAGCTGCTACCGGTATGCGAATGATGCATAATTTTTTTCGCATAGGAGGAGTAGCCGCTGATCTACCTCATGGCTGGATAGATAAATGTTTGGATTTTTGCGATTACTTTTTAACAGGGGTTGCTGAATATCAAAAATTTATTACACGTAATCCTATTTTTTTAGAACGAGTTGAAGGCGTAGGCATTATCGGCGGAGAAGAAGCACTAAATTGGGGTTTATCAGGACCAATGCTACGAGCTTCCGGAATACAATGGGATCTTCGTAAAGTTGATCATTATGAGTGTTATGACGAATTTGATTGGGAGGTTCAATGGCAAAACGAAGGTGATTCATTAGCTCGTTATTTAGTACGAATCCGCGAAATGACAGAATCCATAAAAATTATACAACAGGCTCTGGAAGGAATTCCAGGAGGCCCTTATGAGAATTTAGAAATCCGGCGTTTTGATATTGATAGAGTAAAAGATCCCGAATGGAATGATTTTGAATATCGATTTATTAGTAAAAAACCTTCTCCGACCTTTGAATTGTCGAAACAAGAACTTTATGTGAGAGTTGAGGCACCAAAAGGAGAATTGGGAATTTTTCTGGTAGCAGATCGAAGTGTTTTTCCTTGGAGATGGAAAATTCGTCCACCGGGTTTTATCAATTTGCAAATTCTTCCTCAGTTAGTTAAAAGAATGAAATTGGCTGATATTATGACGATACTAGGTAGCATAGATATCATTATGGGAGAAGTTGATCGTTAAAATGATAATTGATACAACCGAACTACAGGCTATTAATTCTTTTTTCAAATTGGAATCCCTAAAAGAAGTCTATGGGATCATATGGATACTTATCCCCATTTTTACTCTTGTATTAGGAATCACAATAGGTGTACTCGTGATTGTTTGGTTAGAAAGAGAAATATCTGCAGGGATACAACAACGTATTGGACCTGAATATGCCGGCCCTTTAGGAATTCTTCAAGCTCTAGCGGATGGTACAAAACTACTTTTCAAAGAGAACCTTCTTCCATCTAGGGGCGATGCTCGTTTATTCAGTATTGGACCATCCATCGCAGTCATATCAATTTTACTAAGTTATTCAGTAATTCCTTTTGGTTATCGACTTGTTCTAGCCGATCTTACTATTGGTGTTTTTTTATGGATCGCCATTTCAAGTATTGCTCCCATTGGACTTCTTATGTCGGGATATGGATCAAATAATAAATATTCCTTTTTAGGTGGTCTAAGGGCTGCTGCTCAATCAATTAGTTATGAAATACCATTAACTCTATGTGTATTATCAATATCTCTACGTGTGATTCGGTGAGACGCAAAATTTCCCCTATATTCTTTCTTTCTTAAGAAGAAAGTTAAGTTAAATGGGTTAAATATACATTTTAGTTTTCATTTTTTTATTCATCATTCGGGTTGATGACGTAAAGCAGATAGTTATATGGGTGAAAGAAAACGGCTTCAAAATTTGCAGTAAATAAAATTGAATCTCATTTCCTATGTACAAGAGCGAAGTAAACAAAAGCAGTAGAGACTGTTTACCCCAAGATTGGTTATTATGTCATCATGGCTTGAAGCGGGTTCAAAAGATCAACTCTATGGGGTTTTTATTACCTATTACGATAGGTGTATTAACATAAAAAAAAGTTGACCACAAATTGGTGGATGATTAGAAAGACGAAAATACACAAAGGATTAGTAATGATGGAGATTCTGTAAGTTATCCAAAGGGATATTTCCGTATATAAAGGGAATTCAAATTGGGGCTTTAAGTTGGTAGAAATGATCAAGAAGTATTCCCCAAGATTCCGATCCAGAGTATGTTCCCATCCAACAATTAATTAAATAACTATCAAGAACGAAATAATCTTTTAGTTTGATTTTGGTTAAAATTCCCTTTTATGAAAAAGTAGAATAGGAACGGAATAAAAAGGAATAATTGCAAAGGAAAAGAAATCTTTTTTGGATTCTTTTTTCCTCTATTTTTTTTTATTTTAGTTAGAAAAATAGAACTCTTTTCATGATTCATGAATCATAAAGCAGGGTCTAATTCTTTTTCGTAATTGAAAATAATAGGTTGAAATATCTATGTACTATATGTTATAAAAATGTTATAAAAGGTCTTTTATTCAAGGATTAAGTTATTGATCAACAAAGAAAAAAATTCTTATATTATATAATTAAAAGATAAGATGAATTCAGAAGCACTTTTTTATTTTAAATATAAAATATAGCAAACAGAATTCCATCGATCTAATTCACGAACTTATAGGATAACTATCTTACAAAATATCAAGATAAATAATAGTGAAATGCCCTTAGATTTATTTGTGATCTTTGAGGAGCCGTATGAGGTGAAAATCTCACGTACGGTTCTGTAATAGTGATGGGAACAGCGATGTTATCATCGACTATGATTATCTAACAGTTCAAGTACAGTTGATATAGTTGAAGCGCAGTCAAAATATGGTTTTTGGGGATGGAATTTATGGCGTCAACCTATAGGATTTATCATTTTTCTAATTTCTTCTTTAGCCGAGTGTGAGAGATTGCCTTTTGATTTACCAGAAGCCGAAGAAGAATTAGTAGCGGGTTACCAAACTGAATATTCAGGTATCAAATTTGGTTTATTTTACGTTGCTTCGTATCTAAATCTATTGGTTTCTTCATTATTTGTAATAGTTCTTTACTTGGGAGGCTGGAATCTTTCTATTCCGTACATATTCGTTTCTGAGATATTTGACATAAATAAAGCGGGTAAAGTTTTTGGCCCAGTAATTGGTATCTTTATTACATTAGCTAAAACTTATTTGTTCTTGTTCATTCCTATTGCAACAAGATGGACTTTACCAAGGCTGAGAATGGATCAACTATTAAATCTTGGGTGGAAATTTCTTTTACCTATTTCTCTAGGTAATCTATTATTAACAACTTCGTCCCAACTTCTTTCATTGTAAAATACTACAATATTCTACATTCAATTCACGACCTGTCTCAAACAAGAGAAAGAAACAAGCATAAAATCTTTTTATTTATACATATTCACGATATGTTTCCTATGTTAACTGAATTCATAAATTATGGTCAACAAACAATCCGAGCTGCCAGGTACATTGGTCAAGGTTTCATGATTACCCTGTCTCATGCGAATCGTTTACCTATAACTATTCAATACCCCTACGAAAAACTGATCACACCGGAACGTTTCCGGGGCCGAATCCACTTTGAATTTGATAAATGCATTGCTTGTGAAGTATGTGTTCGTGTATGTCCTATAGATCTACCCGTTGTTGATTGGAAATTGGAAACCGATATTCGAAAGAAACAGTTGCTTAATTACAGTATTGATTTTGGAGTCTGTATATTTTGTGGTAATTGCGTTGAGTATTGTCCAACAAATTGTTTATCAATGACTGAAGAATATGAACTTTCTACTTATGATCGTCACGAATTGAATTACAATCAAATTTCATTGGGTCGGTTACCAACATCAGTAATTGATGATTACACAATTCGAACAATTTCGAATTCACCCCAAATAAAAAATGGATAGAACCCTTTGATTAAACAAATAAAATTAAAATTCATATTAATTAATATTAAAAAATATTAATTAAGGCTCAATTTGGATCTATTTGGATCTAAAAGGATATGATTTTTTTAATATGAATACAAACCTTTTATTAGTTGGTCCTTTTATTTGGATTGAAAATGTATTTCTACATTAGAGTAATGATTTCAAAACATATATAATATAGTTTCAAACCATTTTTCGGATATTGAATTAGAATACTCCAATAACACTATCTATATCAACCCAGACCCATTTAAATTTCATTTAGTTAAGGAGTACCATAAAAAATAGAATCACTTCTTTTTTTTCTGCTCAGATCAATAAACTCATGAAATATCTCAATTTATATATTTTTTAAATGAATTTACCTGGACCAATACACGATTTTCTTTTAGTCTTTCTGGGGTCGGGTCTAATCTTAGGAGGTCTAGGAGTGGTATTACTTCCCAATCCAATTTATTCTGCCTTTTCATTGGGATTCGTTCTTGTTTGTATATCTTTATTCTATATTCTATTGAACTCCTACTTTGTAGCTGCTGCGCAGCTGCTTATTTACGTAGGAGCTATAAATGTTTTAATCATTTTTGCTGTGATGTTCATGAATGGCTCAGAATATTACAAAGATTTTCATCTTTGGACTATTGGGGATGGAGTTACTTCGGTGGTTTGTACAGGTCTTTTTATTTCACTAATTACTACTATTCCAGATATGTCATGGTACGGTATTATTTGGACTACAAAATCAAACCAGATTCTAGAGCAAGATTTGATAACTAATAGTCAACAAATTGGAGTTCATTTATCAACAGATTTTTTTCTTCCATTTGAACTCGTTTCAATAATTCTTTTAGTTGCTTTAATAGGTGCAATTGCTGTAGCTCGTCAATAATAAAAAAGAAATTTAAGTATGGAATTTTTGTTATATGTGATTCAATCGAATCGATTGCATTGAGGATTGCATTGTTGTTTAGATTGAAATTAATAAGATTGATAAGGAGTTGGTTAATGATGCTCGAACATGTACTTGTTTTGAGTGCCTATTTATTTTCTATCGGTATCTATGGATTGATCACAAGTCGAAATATGGTTAGAGCTCTTATGTGTCTTGAACTTATATTGAATGCAGTTAATATCAATTTTGTAACATTTTCTGATTTTTTTGATAATCGTCAATTAAAAGGAGACATTTTTTCAATTTTTGTTATAGCTATTGCAGCCGCTGAAGCGGCTATTGGACTGGCTATTGTTTCATCAATTTATCGTAACCGAAAATCAACTCGTATTAACCAATCGAATTTGTTGAATAACTAGTATTAATCATATAAATTCTAATATTCATAAAGGAATTCGAATTAGTATGTTTGCTATATTAAATTAAAGTATGACCTTGTTTTCAAAAACCTAAGAAATCAAAGTATTTTGGACCTTTCTCATAAACCAATCCAGAAGTAGATTTATTCGAAAAATTCTGAAGCATACACAATTGGACTGCCGAGTACCTCCCCGTACGAAAGGAGTTTCGGTAAATCTAAAGGGGGTTGTCGTTTACTAAAGTTCATGAAAACTTTTTCTTGCATATGTAAATAGTTCAATGAAGGCATTTTTTGCACTTATACTCGTAGCTTGTTTCCGCTTTGATTTGAAGTTTTTATGAAAAGTACATAGTTTGTTTTATCATGTTGTTCATTTATGTGTTTATTTGCTTATTGTCTCGAATTTCTTAATTCTTTCAGATGGCCAAAAATAAAATTATTTGACCCTTTGGATATCACTGTTTTGGAATCTGATGATGACAATCTCTATATCACTCACGACTTGGAAGTTATGGAATCCGAATTTCAAAGCGAGAGTGATAGTGAGGAAGTATTTGATTCTTTTTTAAAAGATTTTGAACAATATGAGGAGAAATCTAAACCGAACCTAGAAGAAACAGAAGTTGTTAACATTGGCACTGAGACTGAGGTTAAGGAGATACAAATCAGCATTCATTTGAACAAAAAGCAGAAAGAGGAGATGATTGAATTTTTGTCTATGTTTCAAGATGTGTTTGTATGGTCTTATGACGATATGACTGGCATTTCGACTGATGTAGTGGTGCACAGATTACCCACAAACCCAGCTTTTCCACCAGTGAAGCAAAAACCCCGTAAATTCAAACCAGATATGAGCCTCAAAATAAAAGAGCAAATTGAAAAGCAGCTTAAGACTAATATTATCATTGTATCCCATTACCCTGTTTGGCTCTCGAATCCAGTCCCTGTTCCAAAGAAAAATGGAGAAGTGCGAGTCTGTGTTGATTATAGGGACCTTAATAAGGCCAGCCCTAAAGATGACTTTTCTTTGCCAAATATCCATATCATTCTAGACAACACTGCCGGACATGAAATTGAATCTTTTTGTGATTATTTTGCTGGATATCATCAGATTTTAATGGCTGAGGAGGATAGAGAAAAGACTGCTTTATCACCCCTTGGGGCACCTTTTGCTATCGAGTAATGCCGTTTGGTTTAAAGAATGCCGGAGCTACTTATCAAAGGACTATGACTACTTTGTTTCACGATATGATCCACAAGGAGATGGAGGTCTACGTGGATGACATTATAATCAAATCCAAGAAAGCCGAGGACCATTTGATTGATTTAAGAAAGTTGTTTGAAAGGTTGCGAAAGTACAATTTGAAGTTAAATCCCGCAAAGTGCGCCTTTGGAGCACCAGCTGGTAAATTGTTAAGCTTCATTGTCAGCAAAAAGGACATAGAGATAGACCCGGTAAAGATCAAGGCAATTCGAGACATGCCAGTGCCAAAGACGCAGAAAAATGTGAAAAGTTTTTTGGGGAAGATTAATTTCATTGGGAGATTCATTGCCCAATTAACCGTGACGTGTGAACCGCTGTTCAAGTTGTTAAAAAAGAATGTGCCGTTGCATTGGAATGAGGAGTGCCAACAAGCTTTTGACAAGATTAAAGATTATTTGCTGCAGCCTCCGGTTCTAGTGCCACCCAAACCGGGCCGGCCTTTGATCATATACTTATCTGTGCTCGACGGAGCAGTAGGGTGTGTTCTGGGGCAGCACGATGACTCTAGAAGGAAAGAGCAAGCCATCTACTATCTTAGCAAGAAATTCACGCAGTATGAGGCTAATTATTCATTTATTGAGAAAAACTGCTGTGCATTGGCTTGGGCAGCTCAAAAATTTTGACACTACCTGCTAAATCACACCACCTATCTCATCTCCCGCTCCGATCCTCTGAAATACCTCTTGGAGAAGCCGATGCCAACTGGGCGTCTGGCCAAATGACAGATGATTCTTTCAGAGTTTGATATTGTTTTCACTTTGCAAAAGGCCGTCAAGGGACAAGATAGCCGATCATTTGGCAGAAAATCCAAAGGACGATGATTATCAACCGCTCCATACCTATTTCCCTGATGAGGAGATTTTATTTGTTGGTGCCGTAGAAGATATGAGTGAGCGGTGCCCTGAATGGAGATTGTTTTTCGATGGTGCAGCTAATTCTTTTGGAGTTGGAATCGGAGCAGTTCTTGTATCCCCGGAAGGGAAGCATTATCCTGGAGCCCCTAAATTGCAATTTGCTTGCACAAATAATATGGCCGAGTATAAAGCATGTATTTTTGGTCTTAAAATGGCTTTGAAAATGGAAGTTAAAGAGTTAATAGCCTTCAGTGATTCAGATTTACTCGTACACCAAACATTGAAACAATGGATAACTAAAGATTCAAAGATCCTGTCATACCATTGTAATTTGCTTAATTTGGCTAGACAATTTCAAAGTTTGGAATTCAGACATCTCCCACGAACCCGAAATGTATTTGCCGATGCTTTAGCCACCTTATCTTCTATGATACAATATCCGGACGAATTAGAAATCGAGCCTATCCGAATTCAACTCCAAGACAAGCCTGCTCATTGTTGGGTCGTAGACAAAACATCTGACAAAAACCCTTGGTACAATGATATTAAGGAATTCATCAAAACCGGGTCTTACCCTCCAGAAGCTAGTGCAAATGACAAGGGTTTCCTGCGCAGAATGGCCTCGAAGTTTTTCTTAAATGGAGAGGTATTATACAAAAGGACCTCAGATTTGAACCTCTTAAGGTGCATCGATGAAGATGAAGCTCAATACATGATGAAGGAGGTGCATAGCGGTGTCTGCGGACCTCACATGAATGGACATTTGTTGGCAAAGAAAATCATGAGAACTGGGTATTTTTGGCTTACAATGGAACGCGATTGCATAGATTTTGTCCGGAGATGTATTAGATGTCAAGTGCATGGCGACATCATACGCGCTCCTCCCACCGAATTGCACAGTATGATTGCCCCATGGCCCTGCTCGATGTGGGGTATGGATGTGATTGGCACAATTGACCCTCCTGCTTCAAATGGGCATCGATTTATATTGGTGGCAATTGAGTACTTCACCAAATGGGTCGAAGCGGAATCGTTCAAGCACGTGACAAAGAAGGTGGTGGCGAATTTCTTAAGAGATCACATCATATGCCGATTTGGGGTGCCAGAAACGTTGATTACAGACAATGCCAAGAATCTCAACAATGATATGGTGGACGGGCTATGCGAACAGTTCAAAATCAAATATCGCAACTCTGCCATCTATAGACCGCAGATGAACGGAGCCGTGGAGGCCGCAAACAAGAATTTGAAGAAGATCATTAGCAAAATGACTGAAAGGCACCGTGATTGGCATGAAAAGCTCCCTTATGCACTAATGGCATATCGGACTTCTATCCGAACATCGACTGGGGCAACCCCGTACTCACTCATGTATGGGATGGAGGCCATACTACCAGCCAAAGTTGAAATACCCTCACTGCGTATTCTTATGGAAACTAAGTTGGAAGAAGCTGATTGGATAAAGCAGCGTCATGAACAACTATCTTTGATTGATGAAAAACGGCTTAATGTTATTTGTCACGGTCAATGTTATCAAAATCGCATGGCCCGGGCCTACAATAAGAAAGTCCATCAGCGTACGTTTGAGGAAGGCGACAAAGTGCTGAAACGGATTTTGCTAGTGCAAGATGAGGCCAAAGGCAAATTTGCTCCGAATTGGCAAGGGCCATTCATTGTTCAGAAGGTATTACCTGGCGGAGCACTCATTTTGGCAGAAATGGATGGACAAACATTTCCTCAACCTATCAACTCAGACATGTGCAAGAAATTCTTCATTTGATTATGCAAAACTTCTTTTAGAAATTCGTGCAAATGATGAAATGCAAGTCAGGCCATCTTCTTTTTCACTTGAAACATTCAATCTCTAGTCGTCCCTTTTGAGCTATCAGACTAATAATTTTCGTTTGGCAACCCATGAGGATTGCAAACCCCACACTGGAGCAAATTTATTGTGAAAGAGAGATGATCAGGAAAAAAGAAAACCCCCACACTGGGGCAAATTTAGTTCTCTAAAGAAAAATGCAAAAGTAAGGAAAATGCAATGAAAAATGCAAAGAGAGAAAATCCAATCAAACTGGGGCAAATTTTCCTTAGCTTTGTTCAAAAGTGGAAATCATTTCAAAATGATTGCAATCTCAGGTTATTTCACACCTCATCAAATCTACTTTCAAGCCTCAACTTTTTTTGAAAACACCCCACCTGGCCTCATTATAAAAGCCCAAAGTCCTGGCTTTCGTCATTTGCTGTATTTCTATTAAGAAATTGCTAATCAACTGGCAAGTGATGTCCATAATGCCTTCGCCTAAGCTTATAAGGGAAGCGCATTTTACTGATGCCAGCGATCTTCAACTTATATTCCTGAGTCGATTATGGTCGAGATTTTCCTTTGTTCTATAGGTGAAAATCCGAAAGGGCACCTCGAAAAAGAAAGAAAGAAAAAAAAAAAAAGAAGAAGAAGAAGAAGGAAAAAGAGAAAAAGAAGAAAAAAAAAGAAAAAAAAAACAAGAGCAAAAAGGGTGGGGGCAACCTTGGTGAAAACCTGAAAGGGCGCCGAGGTAGGGTTGCAACAAGCAAGCACGAGGAAAAATAGTTGGTGACTTGGTTCATTCGGATTTCTCTTCGTTTTATAATACTTCTGTCAATATTGAATTCCGGAACAAAGATATCCAGAGTTTCAAATATGACATCCGTTGGCCAAAAACTGTGTCACTTTGTAAAAAAATATTCTTTTGCAAATACATTCTTATGAAACTCATTTTTTCCTCAATTGCTTGTATTCATGGCATTTTGTAGGATTAGGCACAGTTGGTTGTGTTTTCATTCTTTTGCATATTCATTCCTGCATGACATGTGAAGTTACCTTGCACACGTCGTTTTTGGTCATTGAATTTGGGTGAATAACAATCCCCGTGGTTTATTCGAAGCATACTTGGATACAGTCATCTCTTGAAAATGGTTGAGATCCAGCAAAGCTGGCTACGCAGATTTCACAATATGACAAAATGCATACCCGGTCAGTCTGAGAAAAGCAGAAACGTTTGGAAGTGACAAATCCAACTAAATCAGATACCACAGCAAAAGATTGACAAAGGCATCAAAAGACTCATGTTTACACGATTCTCAAAGGGAACCGGATCAAATGATGGTGGCAATTTCCTTATTCTTTCTCTTTTGCAGAAAAATTTTATGCATGGATGAAAATAATCACATCTCGCACTGGAGTCGGTATCGGAAAGTTTTCCAGCAAACAAAGGCGGATCGGAAAAGTTGCAAGCAGGTTTGATCAAAGGCACAACAAAACGGTAATGTAGAATCAACCTTTGGCTCAGAAGCAAAAACTTAACCTTGAAAATAAAAAAAAAAAAATTTTTGGGTTTTTTTCAGGTAAGTATACTGGAATTTCTCCGATTTTAAATTTCTGTCTCGGGTCAGTCCCGATTTCAAATTCCTGTCTCGGATCAGTCCCGATTTTAAATTCCTGTCTCGGGTCAGTCCTGATTTTAAATTCCTGTCTCGGGTCAGTCCCGATTTCAAATTCCTGTCTTGGGTCAGTCTCGATTTTAAATTCCTGTCTCAGGTCAGTCCCGATTGTAAATTCCTGTTTCAGGTCAGTCCTCATTCCAAAAGCGTCAGTCGTTTGACTAGTTTGCAGCCGGATAACCACAGGTAAGTATTTGGTGTCTATTTCTTTGTCTCAAGTTTTTCCAAAACTCAGACAAAGAGGGGCAAACTGTAGACACCAAATTTTTGAATAATTTTTATTCTATTTTATTTTTGTTTTTAGTGATAATTCTTATCTATTTTTATTTGTTAATTTCATGTTTTTGGTTTTAGACTTCTTTTAGCATTTGTATAGCATTTTAGATTACTATTATTATCTATTATTTTATTTTAGTTTTTAGTTTTTATTTTGTATTCGTTTTTGCCTTTTTGGCTGTTTATCTTTATTTTTAAGACTTTTAGCATAAAATTTGTTAAAAGAGAAATTATTCACAAAAAAAATAAAAATAAAATATGTTTTATTTCTTTTTTACTGTTTATTAATTGAAAAAAAAGAGAAAAAAATCATTAATCAAACACAGAAAAAATCTTAGCCTTTTGTTTTATCTTTTGTTCCTAGTTTTGTTCATTTTATTCAAGTTTTTATTTAAATTTTTATTTTTAGTTATTGTTGTTTAATTAAATGATTCATGAAAAAAAAAGAAAAAGAAAAAAAAACCATCAATCAAAATTAAATTTTTTAGGGCATTTCATTTGTTTTAATCTTATTTTTATTTGACTTTTACTGCTTTATTTGTTAAAAAAAATGAAAAATGAAATGAATGATGAAAAAGAAAAAAAATGAAGAAAAGATAGCTTCTGCGGTTTCTTGCTGTGTTTTCTGGCTCCGTTAGATTAGACAAGTACCGGCCATCTGACTCCATCTAGGAGCTCCAATTCAAAGCCATGATCAATGGCTAGGAGGGGGGCTGGGGTGTTGAAATCATTTTGTGAGCTATCAAGATGAACTTTGAGGGTTTTAGGGACCTGGTGATTCCCTATGAAAAGAAAAGAGACGGCAAGAAAGGAAAGGGGGGGCAGATGAAAAAGGAACACGGACGGCTGAGGAAGCTTTAGGGTTGGGAGATAGAATGAGAGAAGAGACAGAAAAGAACTAGAGAGAACCGAGAGTGAAACAGAGAGAGGGGGTTTCGTGGAAGCAAAAGGAAGAAAAGAAGTTGCAGGAGGAGAACCGAAGCAAGGAAGAAACCAGGAGGCTTCTTTTCCAGAAATTCCATAGAAGTCAACTCCGGCTCATCTTCTTTGGCCTCAGCCTCGTCAAAGAATCATCATCAGGTGATTGTAAACTCTTGGTTTAATACGGTTTTTATAGAGTTTTGGGTCCCCTATGCATGAAGATGTTCATTTTTTTTCAAGTTTCTATGATTGTCAATGCTTGATAGCGATGATTGTGGATTTACTTGTTGATGTTGTTGTGATTTTGATAAACCTGGTAGCGCCCCCTTGGTTCGTTTAAAGTGAATCTGAACCAGAGAAATGCCAATCGAGAATCCATGAACCGATCATGTTTCCCATATATGTAATCCGATGAACTAAAGGTCGCACCTTGGGTCCTTGTTTGTGTGTACAAGTTGGGTCTGAGAATTCTTAGGAGTACAAACTACAAGATTCAATTTTGATTGTTGGCTTGGGTTGGAAGTTTGGTACTTGTTTGGATTTTTGGCATGAAACCCAGAAATTGCAGTGTAGGAAATTAGGTTTCTGCTAAGAAGATGCATGAACTGTCAAACCTTCTTGCCGCTGGTTTATTGAGCTTGTTCCATAGCTTTATCATGTTTACTCTTTGATGTCTCTCTTGCCATTGTTTTTCTTTTTTCTTCTGTCCTGTGTATCTTGGGCATGAGTTTTGAAATAAAAAGCATCGGCTGCATGATTCGGCTGGGATTCGTGCACGAAAATCTGCTGCAACAAGCAACAAGCTTGAAGCTTCTGGTTTGTTGCAGCGATTAGACAAAACTGAATTTCTTTTTTGGTGATTGAGGTTCTGGTTTGGCCTGAGTTTTCATTTGGGTCTGTTTGCTGTGTGTTAGTGATGCTGTGTATATGCTTGCTGCAATTTAAAGCAGCAAGGTGCGGTGTCACAGCAGGCTGCAACATGGCAAGCCCATTCGTTGCAGCCGTAGAGTCCCTTGCATTTTTTTTTTGAAGCATCAGTTGTGCTAATTGAGGTTGAAGCTCACAATCAGTTGTTCTGGTCATAGCAGGGTGTAGCCTCTCTGCTTTCTGTTATTTTGGGGTTCGGTGTTTGGCAGGGATGAGTGTTGAAATGGTTTCTCCTCCCCAAAGTTCTTTTTAACCAGAAAAATCCAGATTTTTGAAGGGGTTTAAGATTTTGATGTTTCATAGTTCTTATTTTGGGTTTGTTATGTTTCCGGATCCTATCAACTCAGGTTATAGGAAGTTTCCCGTTAGTTATCTTGGGCCATACGTGTTGATTGTTTGTTTTATTTCTTCTTTCCTTCCTTTTCTTATCGGTGGTGTCTTTGCTGTCATTGCACGATTCCTTTCTGTTTTAGAAGCTTCAATGGACAGAATTGAGTAATTTCGCTGATGTTCTTGGTCATTATATTGGAGGATCGGAATCATTTTCTTGTTGGAATTCCATGTTATAGTTTCCTTTTCCTTGGTTGTGCAAGAAGGCACGAATAATAAGCTTACAACAGGAAATTGCAGAAGGAAAATAGCGCTGAAGAAACAGAGCTTTTTCTATGTGTGCATGCATGAAAACCAAAAGGAAAAATTGCATTTTAACCCCTTAATTTGTGTTTAATTCTACTATTGGCCAGAAAATTGGAAAAATCAATCAAATTGGCCCCTTTAACTTCTTTAATTGTTTCAATTGGCTCCTTGTTGGTTTCAACTTGATGAATATGAGTTATTTAGTTTATTTGAATGGTTTGGGTGATTCAATTTCATGTTTATTTTCATTTCGTGTGATTATTTTGTTAATCAAAGTGATGCCTTGACATTTTCTTTGTTTTTGGGGGGTAAATAAGTAAATTCATTTCATTAGGACACCAACTCAAGGGAGGTACACTCTATCTCTTATTTTTACTTTATTTGACCCTATGTGTACTTATGTGATTTATGTGTTTAATCGCATGCCTTTTGGATGTTTTCATTTTATTTATTTATTTATTCGCTTTAGTCGTCTTAACTTCGTATATTTATTTTAGTTCATTTTGATTATTTAAAAGGCATTAAATGCCAAGTTGTAATAGTTAGGTTTATTTTATTTATTTTCATTTTTTCCCCGTTAGATTGTAATAGGCCCCCCTCAAATGTAATAGCTAGGGTTTTATTCGTTTTCTTTTCGCTTGTGTAATTTGCATGCTTACGTGCTATGTGTTACCGCTTTCTTAGGGTCTTGCATCTAGATATCATGACTATGTGTTATGTGTTTATGTGATGTTATCTGTTTACTCGCGTTATTATGTTTTTATGAGATTATAATTAATGTGTGACGTTATCACACTAGTCCAACGCTAGTTGTGATCCATTTCTCGATACCACACTATTCCAACGCTAGTTGTGGTTTCCTTATTCGATTTCTCACTAGTCCAACGCTAGTGAGAAAGTAGGAATATGGGTTAGTCCAACGCTAGACCCTTAGGACCCCTTCGCGCGTTTGATCATGATTGTATGATAAAATCATTTCATCTCATGCATATTTTTCACTTTCTAGGGTCTTTTATCATTTTGTATGATATTCCCCTTATACGTATAGCCCTTATCCCTAATTTCCCTATATATATACCCCTATGTATGATACATAACATTAGAATTGCATTTCATTTTAAAATTAGGATTAGGGTAGTGAATTTGCTTGATTAGATTAGGGAATACCCCTTGAATATGGGATATGGACGAGTTTGGTTTTCTAGCCTTAGCACGCTCGTATTCCCTCTATTAAAGGGAAAATCAGGTCACGAATATTAGTCCCCCGTACCCGACATGATGCACTCCTTTAAGACATGTATATTTATATAATTATTTTATCCCTTTTCTTTTCTTAGAGTCTCATATTTTTGCATTATTCGTAACTTCTCCAAAGAGTCACTATTGGGTGTCACGATTAATGTGATGGGCACCATTCGAGTTTTGAAGAGAAATTTTGACCCCCCGATACCCTCCTAGGTCTAGGGTTTGCATTCATATAGTACATCCAAATGTGATAAATCTT